>NC_047515.1:34715609-34755609 GCF_902827115.2 Pseudochaenichthys georgianus
AACAAATGACCATAACTTCACTTCTAAAAGGTTTATATGAATTTTATCAAATCAAGGTTACATCTGTGAGTTGGATGTAGAAGTGTCAGAATCAATATAGATTGCTCTGTGTCAGAGTAAATTCAGATGGAACATAGCAAAAAAATGTAAATTCCTGTCTCCGCCTAAAGAAAACCCATTACTTATAGTGAAGACCAACCTTGAATGATGGGTTAGTAGCCTAAAAGCTTTAGGAATCCAAAGTCTAACATAATAAGTACCCTGTATCAAGATTTAGGCAAAACAAGTGACATTTGACCTTTTTAGAGAGGTTTATGAAAATAAAGTCCAGGCGGAATAAGCTTTGGGCACATTTGGGCACATTTGACCTTTTGCAGGTACCAGACTATAAACATCATTGTATTACATTGAATCATCACTATAGGTATTCATTCCACCCAAAACAACAACAACAAATATTTAAAAATATATATATATATTATTATTTTTTTAAATAATTTTTTTTTAAAAACAGGGTCCCCTTCGGGCTTAACAGGTTAACCGTGGCGTGCGGTGCAGTGGGTTGTGCAGACGTTCTGCCCTTGACTGTTTGTTTACTCAATAAACGCATCTCCTCTGGATATTAGGCCATGTATGTTCCATACCAGTAGAGTTTGCTTTTTGTTGTTGTGTTTATTGATCAAAAAGCAAACCTTCAATACAGCGGTTATGTGGTCAAGGTAAGTAAAGTAATAATTTAAGCTGTGTATTGGTTAATATTAGCATATGACTTAAAATGAAAACACAACAGCATTTCACAAAACGCCACAGCATTTCAGAAAACACCACAGCATTTCAGAAAACACCACAGCATTTCAGAAAACACCACAGCATTTCACATTGGACGGAAAGGGTATTCCTTAGGGAGAACACTTCTTGTTTATGATTGGACAGAGCCAGCCAGACAGCACTGCTGTGATTGGTTGTTTTTGCTGCCAGTGAAGAAATGACGCTTCGTGATTGGTCAACGTACGACAGCGCAATATGTCCCAACCGGTCCCTCCCAACACATCAGCCGTTAGCACACACTCAGAGCTCACAGCTCCTCATATCTGTTCAGAAACTGGACAAAAGTTAAATATGTACAAACCACAGACTGTCTATGTCATGGCGAATACAGTCGCTGCTTTATTTATGTCTGTATGACGTTGTTGTGAATGTGGACGGAGCAGCTACAGGTTAGTTTAGCCTGATGGATCCGATTCCATTCTGAAAACACACATTTTAAAAGCTTTTCACCTGCCGTCTTGTCTGCAGACTTGTCAAAGCATTCATTCATGGTTTTTACTAACCGTTATCAGTATGTAGTTACTTCGGCATCACTTTGAAACGTGTATTACAATTAAATCACTGTCAAATATGTTCATTTTGTTGTAGTTGGTATCTCCTATAGGAATTACATGGAGATACTTCCCGCCCCCTCTCCAGCGCGTCTTGTTTGAATGACAGGAGCAAACACAGCTGACAGCCGCGGTGAAACTCAAGCGATTAGAGCGATGCGAATATTGGGTAGTCTACCATAGTATTTACATGGAGATAAGCCCCTTAAAAACCATGAATTAATAAAGCATTAATTCTGTGTTTACTCCTGTGATTCAAAAAAGACGCTGGAGAGGGGGCGGGCCGGATCTCCATGTAATCGGATCGATCAGGCTAAACTAACCTGTAGCTGCTCCGTCCACACTCACAACAACATCATACAGACATAAATAAAGCAGCGACTGTATTCACCATGACATAGACAGTCTGTGTTTTGCATATCTTTAATTTTTGTCCAGTTTCTGAACAGATATGAGGAGCTGTGAGCTCTGAGTGTGTGCTAACAGCTAACGGCTGATGTGTTGGGCCAATCACGAAGTCATTTCTTGATTGGCAGCAAAAACAACCAATCACAGCAGTGCTTCTCTGGCTGGCTCTGTCCAATCACAAACAATAAGTGTTCTCCCTAAGGAATACCCTTTCCGTCCAATGTGAAATGCTGCAGTGTTTTGTGAAATGCTGCGGTGTTTTGTGAAATGCTGTGGCGTTTTGTGAAATGCTGTGGTGTTTTGTGAAATGCTGCGGCGTTTTCTGAAATGCTGTTGTGTTTTCTGAAATGCTGTGGCGATTTGTGAAATGCTGTTGTGTTTTGTGAAATTCTGTTGTGTTTTGTGAAATGCTGTGGTTTCTTGCACTTCAGGGCCACCGTACCATAGAGATGTTTTTATTTTAAAGTAAATTCAGATGGAACATAGTAAAAACATGTAAATTCTAATGTCCGCCTAAAAAAAAAACATTACTTATAGTGAAAACCACCCTTGAATGATGAGTTTAGTAGACTAAAAGCTTTAGGAATCCAAACTATAACATATAATAAGTACCCTGTATCAAGATTGATGCAAAACAAGTGAAATGTGACCTTTTTAGAGAGGTTTAGAAAAATAAAGTCCACCTCACCTCTGGGTAATTTGGGAACCATCAGTTCCATTTGAACGTTTTCACTGTAAAAATCATTTTATTACTTTGAATTATCACTATAGGTATTCATTCCATCCAAATACAACTGTTGTGAAAAAATAAATAAAATAAAACATACTCTGTTATCCTCTTAGGCCCCACCGACCCGAAATCGCGTCATTTTTAGGAAACAACGTCTAAAGAAGCTTAATATTTAATAAACTATGAATATTTTATATCCATAGAACGGGAAAAAAACTAATTTAACTGATCTTTTTCATTTATTTTTTCACAAAAAACACACAATGCTAACAGTGAGCCTCTGAATTAGCCCCGAACGAAAAATGCTAACCTATTACTGCACCGAAAATCACTCCTAGCTCCCTTATTACTTATCCTAGCTCTACATCCAACACATTGTTTATGACCGCAAAAAGACACAGAATCTAACGGTGCCCACCTCAACACTAAAAGATACAAACTAGCGAGGTTACCAACAAAAACGTACATCAAAACAAGTGGTGCTAGGTATTAGCATTAGCACTGCACACACCCACGGCGTGTTCCAATGAAAAGCATACATATATATAAATAAAGTATAAAGTAGCCTATAGGTCAACACATTTCAGTATAACACACCAATTGCAATATTACTCACGTTTGACACCGTGGAGCAGGGTTTCTATGTAGGCCTACCGAGAAGTGGGTAGTTTAATGAGTCTGTTGACGACAAAACCTCCGCGCACACAGACAGCCAAGGCAAGCTACCTGAATTAAGTCTCTCCCATAGACTGTATATATAAATGGACGTAGGGTCCATGACGTCACCCATAGGATTCTGCAGAGTTGCCGTGAAGCCCTTAGTAGGCGGAGTCGGCCACTAACGGCTCAACAGTGACGTCAGAGTTCAACTCCCGCCTTCTCCAAATAAGGGCAAAGAGGCGGAGCCGAGGCGGGACCTGCTGCCACCGAGCTGGAAGTTCCAGAGCTAGCTGAAGCTACCAAGCTAAGCTAACATGCTCCCCATCTGCACGCTGCCGTCACATTTTACGTTTCTAAGGTAAGCGGCCTTGAAACTATTCAGCAAAACTATAAATAATAATCGAAGTTATTGAGTTTTTAGCATAATACTTCAGAATCTTAAAACCCCTTAACGTTTATGCAATTGTGCTAAATTCAACACTGGAATCAAGCAAATATTAATGTTTGCATGACATTAGTTATTTATATTTTGATATCACTTAACTATACGTTTAATACATTTAAGTCAAGCTAAGGTACATGTGATGGTAGCTAGTTAGTGCTCTTACCTGTGAGGCCTCCTCCAAACAGTATAATAACCAGACTGTATCATTAAAACTAAGTACCAGTTCTAGATCCTTGACTTCAGACAAACAATTCAAAAGACAAAATGTATTTAAAGACCAATCTTTATGTGAAGGGGCCTCTTAACCTGAGATATTAGTTATACAGTAATAGTATTGACGATCTAAAAAAACGTAGCAACTCAACAGTCAACTTTATGTTTCTTATTGTCTAAAGCATTTATTATTTTCATTTTCCCCCTCTCATATTCAGTGTGGACGGATTGAGACAGCATGGTGTCCAGAGAGCTGCAGAGACTTCAGGGAGAAACCTCCGTGTGATGGACGTCCTGTCTGTTGGTTTGGAGAGGACTGAGGGTCTTTCCTCTGCGAGGAGGACCAGGGCTGATGGAGGAGCCCATGCTGGGCAAAGCTGATACCAACTGCACAGGCCTAGTCTGTCACGTTATTTGACTAAATGTGTTTACTTATACATGTAATAGGTTTACACCTTCTGTCCATATGTGCTTTTTATTTAAAACATTTGATTAACTTTTGGTTCACATTTCAATAAATTGTATTTGTATTTGCATTCCTTTTGTCCATTATTCTTACTGAAAATGTTAGATTACACATTCACATCTGACTGAAGATTGGCCCCATTTATTTGTGACGTTGCAAACTCTGCGGTACAAGGCACAAGTGATGTGAAGCTCATAAAGTGAGGCAAATAGAAATAATCAGCTGATGGAGTGTAGATGTGGGCAGGCGCCATCTTACCTTAAAGAACTCATTATACCCTACTGTCCTACTAGGGCATTGCGTTCCAAGAATGCAGGGTTGTTGGTTGTTCCTAGAATCTCTAAAAGTACAATGGGAGCCAGAGCCTTTTCTTATCAAGCTCCACATTTGTGGAATCAGCTTCCAGTTTGTGTTCGGGCGGCAGACACCCTATCAGTTTTTAAGAGTGCGCTTAAGACCTTCCTTTTTGATAAAGCTTATAGTTAGGGCTGATTAGATTCAGCCCCTAGTTTTGCTGATATAGGCTTAGTTTGTCGGGGGACATCTTACTTCTTCCTTCTCTCTGTCTATACCTGTGTACTCTCATGTTCCGATTAACCCAGCTTCCCCAAATGTCTTTCTTTTTGGTGTCTATATATGCTGGGATCCGGAGTCATGGATGATCCTGCGGTCCTGTGTCCTGGATCGCGAGCGCTGGATCTTGAGCCGTGGCTGTGGTCCTGGATGGATATCCTCGTGGATTCATCTTCCTAGTATACACACATGCATTTCCAAACATTTGGACTACCTATGTTGCAAATGTATTATCTTTTCAATTTACACACGGCATCTATTGCACGTCTGTCCGTCCTGGGAGAGGGATCCCTCCTCTGTTGCTCTCCCTGAGGTTTCTCCCATTTTTCCCTTTAAACTGGGTTTTCTTTGGAAGTTTTTCCTTGTACGATGTGAGGGTCTAAGGACAGAGGGTGTCGTATTGTCATACTGATATTCTGTACACACTGTGAAGACCACTGAGACAAATGTAACATTTGTGATATTGGGCTATATAAATAAACATTGATTGATTGATTGATTGATTGATGTGGAAATAGCTGCATTCGATCAGCTGACTATTTTTACAATAAAAGTAGTTTCTTAGTGAATGTCCTGTACTGGTCTTAAAATCTCATAATATCAGCTTTTAATGATCCTCTTGGATGTTCTTCTTGACCCTCAGAGAAGGAGAAGATGTCGTGTCTTTCAGGTATGTCCTTTCCTAACAAAAATGACAGGAAACATAAAACATATTATTGCAGAACAAGTGTGTTATTTATGAAAGCGGTGTGTTTGTGTGTTTAGGGGCTGTAGATATAATTATTTTGTAATTGTAACGTTTTTTTTTTATTTTAACAGTGAGCAATCAGATTATGAATGAACAGTATGAAGTTCATCAACATTGAAATATATGTTATTATCAAAATAATATTTAACTGTTACAAAACGTAGTGCAACTGTAGAAGCTTGCTCTGTTGTCTCACTGAAAGAATAACTTTTACCACGTTTTTACAGACAATATTGAGAGATAAATAGTAGCAGTACTCACTGTGTTAAATATCTTTGCCTTTAATACATTAAATTAGAAAGCTGACAAAGTCATATTGCTAATTATCTAAATGTAACTTTTTGCATGGAATAAACCCTCAACTTAACTGATGTGTAGGTGATCTGGTATTTAGTATTGTTTATTGGAATTTATATCAGTGTATTCAAGTCAATACTTCATTTATTTAAACCAATATCTTTCTTGATTCTTTGTACCTGTGCTGAAGTTCACTGCTGTGAGGAGTCCAGTTCTGTCTCACTCTCTGGTCCAGCCTGTCTGCATCACCTGGACACCTTAAACAAACAGATATATGTAAAGTACCATGTGTACAAACAATATAACTGATTCTCTTCTGTTGAACATGTTGGATTGTGTATTGTCCGAGTCAGGGTCCTTTTTATTTTACTGTAACTTTGGGAGTTGTTTTACCAATGCTTACTGTTTATGTGATACCCATTTGGTAATGCAATTAATAAAAACAACAAGGTTTGGGTTCGTTCCTCAGATGACTGTGACGTTAAGGTGTAAGCTCGATAATGAACTCCAGCTCAACCAACCATATTGTAATATCTAAGTAATCATCTTGAAATATGACATTAATAATTGTAATATACACACATCTTATTGTGAGGTTGATTTCACATACACTACTTCGACATTAGCTTGTCTACATACTCTAGCATAGCCAATTTAAATTAACCTTACATGCATCCAGTTCTACCTACATAATAAAATATCTCTAAG
The DNA here is from genome assembly GCF_902827115.2 of Pseudochaenichthys georgianus. NCBI lineage: Eukaryota > Metazoa > Chordata > Actinopteri > Perciformes > Channichthyidae > Pseudochaenichthys > Pseudochaenichthys georgianus. The sequence goes on from NC_047515.1 coordinate 34,722,237, forward strand.
TTACAAGGATGTAACCTTATTTTATCAACCTCAAACAGAAGCCGTTTGTTCAACAGTATTATCCCACTTAACGCTTAACACTTGTCTATTTCGTTTTAACCTTTATATATACAGTCTATGATTTTAACTTGGAGGCTACGATTAGCATCGTTAGCACCGATGTAGCTACCACTAGCTTACATGCTAACCCAAGCCTTACCATTCATTACGTAGCTGATTAAAATCATTAACACATAAATAAAGCACTCGAATTGTACTTACCGCATTCATGCACCGTCTGTTTTAACCGCAGAGCGAGTCACAATAGTCCGATATATAAGCATGAAGAACAAACAACCACGGCCAGCTACAGGTTGTGTTTCCTGGATGAGCTGAGCAGGCAGAGTCCCTGTAGCTAGCTTCACGGAGCAGCTAGCAGAGAGACAAGAAGCTAACAGCGGCAGGCACTTGACAGAGCCGTCACTCAATGTGACCACGCCCTAATTTATGCACAAACTTTAAGACCTAATATAAATAAAAGGGTCGCGTTAGAAAACATTTCACTCACAGATCCATAATGGGACATGGGTGACATGACTTCCAATATTAATAAAAAAGGAGGGTTTCTGCCGTTACTTCTCCGCTGTTTTCTTGTCGCTCTTGTCTTGTCAGTTCGAAAAGCCAAACTGTATACAGTTAAATCGAACGGACTTGTTAGTGCAGATGTGAGCGTCCTTAACAACGGTCAATAAATCACTGACAGCGGTCTGTCTGTTCTGGATTAACAACGTGTCACGTGTTCTGAATTGACCAATCAGAATCGCAAATTCAACTAAACCATGTCATAGTGAGCTTTAAAAGGATGTGATAACGACTCTATAAGAATAATAAAGGGAGCATCTCTCTCCCTCTCCTGACAGGCCGTCAGTATCACTCATGGAGCTGGCTGTGCTTCAGTTGTGATTTTGCGCTTTATATTTAAAAAAAACATCTTCAGTTTCAGGGGTTTCCTTCGGGGGGTGCAGCCCCCTGTCTCAAGAATCACTGGTCTAAATGGTTGTTAATAGTTTTCTGATTTATGTGTAAATGTGGTGTTTTTTTATTTGCAGTATTCCATGTTGGATGTGGCGGTGGGCCGCCCGGCTCTGTACGCCCGAGGGCTACAGGTGTTGTGGCGCTGCTTCCAGCTGCAGGCGCGGCAGCTGAGGCTTCGCCATGCTGCGGAGCAGAAGGTGGCGACCCTGAAAGGGGAGGTGGCCCTCTGGAAGAGGAAGGCAGACGAGGCCCATTAAGAAATGTTGGCATGTCAATGTTTGGTATCTTTTTTTTAAGGACAACCTCACCTATATAACCTGATAGTTATTTCTGTCATTTTGAGATACTATATGAACATTTTGGACCCAAAATCATAAAAAAAAACGTAAAAACGGATTTTGAAAATGATATCATTTTGTATATAGGCAACACAAACATGCACAACGGAACAATTTGAAAGCTGGAAATATATACATGGGATGTCACTATGATAATGTGAAAGTTTGATTGAGGTAGCATGAACCTATATACACATTTTATGAACAAATAACAGGTGTATCCATAGGCGTTTTTTCCTAATTTCTCAAGTTCTGTCAACAGTGACACAGTAGGCACAACAACACATTTAAAAGCTTAAATAATGTACATGTGATTTCATTCTGATAAGGCAAAAGTGTTATTATAAATATAATACAAATATATATATATATATATACACATTATGTACAAAAATCTGTTTTTTCTGTATTTATCTGTGCCACGCTTCAAAGCAGGTTCCTCCTCCTCCATGTCAAAAAACAAGCTTAAAGCTTGACTCACGTTCAGAGTTCTCTTCATCATAGTTGAGTCTTCAAAACTCTAAATCTATCTATATCTAAATTCTCAATGTTTGTCTGTCACTTTACATCAATCGCCGTCTCTCTCCATTTCCTGCCGTCTCTCTTCTGTTCCCGCCGTCCCTCTTCGTCTCGTTTCGTATCACTCCGTTTACCTGATTACCTCACCCCCTCCCTGGTAAATACATCCTGTTGAGCAGAATCTACAGTTTCCAGTATTTTCCGTTTCGTAAAATGATAAAATACGGCGAGGATATTAAAAGATGTGCTTCCATTTTTCATACTTTTGAAATATATTTGTATTAACTTTATATAATCGTATTCGTACAAACAAGTGGCAACATGTGTGATGAAGGTGTTGCGCTGGGCTATATCATGCAATTGAAATGTAAGCTCGCTCCATTGCAGAGATATTCCTGTGAGAGTACATTTAGATTTATTTACCAATATACTCACGGACCACTAGGGGGCACTCACGGTCCGCGGACCACACTTTGAGAAGCAGTGGTTTCATATGATGAACGTTAACCTGTTAAGCCTGAGCCTGTTTTCCAGGCCTCAGGCTCGAAAAGGACATTCCCAGAATGACCATATATTCCCTTCTAAAAGGGTTAAATTAATAATATTTTTTCTCAAAGTAATGATAAACCTGTGAGTTGGATGTAGAAGAGTCAGAATCAATATAGATGTTTTTATTTTAAAGTAAATTCAGATTGAACACAGTAAAAACCTGTAAATTAGTGTCCGTCCAAACAAAAAACATTTCTTATAGTGAAAACTAACGTTGAATGATGGGATGGTAGACTAAAAGCTTTAGGAATCCAAAGTACAACATATAATAAGTACCCTGTATCAAGGTTGATGCAAAACAAGTGATATTTGACCTTTTTAGAGAGATTTAGCAACAAAAAAAACACTTCTGGGGTCATTTGGGTGCATTTTCCATATCTCTGGCCCCCCTTGGTCGATTTTGATGATTGACATCTCTTTCTAACCGTTAGACCCACATAGGTGGACCAAGAGTTATCCAGCAACTTCTTGGCTTTCTTCTCAGTTACAACATCTGATGTCATCAAACAATGTCCAATCCAGGATTCTGTTGCCCCTTTGAGCGAAAATCCAATCTGCACTGCAGTCGATGGCTTTCCATATTCGCAGGTGGTATTGTTGTAGTTTGAGACACTCCTTGCTGCTTTAATTGCGAGCTGAAAAAGTGGTGGGTCACAAATGTCTTTAAGACTTCTGACACACAAACCGTCCCAGTTCTCTCAACTTCTGTGCTATTCACCTATGTTGAGATTGCTCACGGCCTTTCCTTGCAAACATGCATCTCCATATGTACATGTCATCGCTTCTGATGTGAGAGGTACCTTATCTTGCAGCATATTGTGTATTACATTCAGAGTTCCCGTTAGAATAGTTTTTCGCCGGTCAACATGTCCGTTAAAGTTGAAATCTTCCGGACAAAGGGAGAAAAGTGCCGGTCAAAGGTCTTCTTTGTTATTTATTGAGCTTGAAAACAAATTGATATGATTCGATATTAAACAAACTAATTATTAAGTGTTAGACATTAGAATTGACTATTCTTGTCTGTCACATAAGTGTCGCAACTGATGCGGTATTGCGCTAAAGGGAAATTATTTTGACCGGACACTTTGACCGGAGATTTAGATTTGCCGGTCATAGTCCGGTAATTACCGGCTAACGGGAACTCTGATTACATTCTGAATTCCCTCTGATGATTCCACCAGATTTGGAAGGAGTTGTGAGGAGGCTTTTTGAACTCTTCTTCTTTTGCCTTTTCCCCTTTCCTCTGTCCTATCTCTGCATGACTTCTCATGTCTCCAGAGTTCAGTCCTCTTGAACATTGCATAGCAGTGTTGGCATGGTAGGTAATCCTTTACAGATGTTTTCTCAGAGGGCTGTTTCCATGTAACAATCTCCCCATGTCTTTTCTCTAAGACCTCGGAATTGTGTTGCCAGTCCCGCTTATTGCGAAGAGATTCCAAAAGTGTCTTCCTTTGTCTTGAGCCAGTCTGAAAACTAAATGCAGAGGCAACATCAGTTTCATCACTGTGCTTTCGTTGTAAATTACATTACATTACATTTAGCTGACGCTTTTATCCAAAGCGACTTACAATAAGTGCGTTCGACCAGGAAGACACAACCTTAAAGAAAACAGAATCATATAAGTACATCAGGTTTCATAGAGCCAGCCATTTCAAGTGCTACTCAACTGGCTTTAGATAAGCCAGTCCTTTATTAGTATATAAGTGCTCTGTTAGCAGTTCTTTGTTAGTCATTCTATCGCTCGAAGTGGAGTCGAAAGAGATGAGTTTTCAGTCTGCACCGGAAGGTGTGTAAGCTTTCTGCTGTCCTGATGTCAATGGGGAGCTCATTCCACCATCTTGGAGCCAGGATAGCAAACCCATGTGTTTTTGCTGATGGGAACTTGGGTCCCCCTCGCAGCGAGGGTGCAGCGAGTCGTTTGGCTGATGCAGAGCGTAGTGCACGCGCTGGGGTGTAACAAAGGATTTGATCATTAAGTTATTTTAACTTTTGTCTGTAAGTTACTTCCACTTAATATATCAATTTATACTTAATTTCATAAGTTGTAATTATTTCAACTCAGCTCTGTAAGCCAGTTCAATGACCTCTACATTCTATGAAGTCAATTTGACTTAACAGTGTGAGTTGTGATGTGTAATGTTCTGGAACTTTCTATGACCTCTTAACATGGCAGTAGTGATGACATATTCCTGCCCGGTGAAAATAGTCCCGGTCTCATAGTTGTTTTCATTCATTGAAGGCATTTAACAGGGACATGAGTTTTTTTTTTTTTTTTTTTACGATATACAGCAAGTGAACCACCGAGTTCGATTCACCATTATCAAAAGAAGAACTTCAACCGGACAGATTGATGACTACGAAAAGCTAAGCGGCGGATGAATACGTTTTTGTAAAGCGATGTGACAGTGAGTGAACATGACCTACAGCGTACCGGGTATACGCAGATCTTATCGGCTGATGAACCACTGATGGACAGGCAAAGTGAGTTGAGTGTTGCATATTTAATGGTTTCAGGCAAAACGAAAAGTAGCTAAATGGAGTTAAATCAACACCTAACTGGTGTTTGAATGTTTATAAAGAGATTTTATTTCAGGGCAGAGTGTTATGAAAATGTCAGTTAACCAAGCTAACATTACAGGATTATGATTATCTAAACTTTTATTAAATAAATAAGTTTCAAGCATTCTTACTCTTATTTATGACGCTTGTGGTTTTTTAAAAGGTTTGAATGGTAACTGCCTATGTTTGTAGCTTAATTTAGCGAGGTTCAAATATTGAAGCTAAATTAACGTGTTTCAGTGAGGTGGTGTGTGTTAGTCGTGTCTTGGCTCTCAGTTCGGTCAAATATTAAAGCTACATTTGCACGTTTCAGAGAGGTTATGTGTGTGTGTTCCTGCCAGTAATTAGCCGTGTCCCGGCTCTCTGTTAAGCTAACAATTGTATCTTGTTAGCCCCTGCTATGTTCTAGTAGCTGGGCCATGGCTTTGAAATGGAAGTCATTTGTGGATAAGTATAGGGGACTTGAAGATTGTTTTTTGTTAAAGCCGAGCAAGTGTTAAAGTGGTTCAGCTCACGCTAAACCTGCCCAGATACAGAGGGGGTGCCTCGCGCCGTTGAACAAGTAAAATGCTAATTGTGTTCAGAAACAGCATTTATATTGTGTACGAATGCTATGTTCCACTCTTGAAATGGAGACACATTTGTATTTTATAGAAAATGTACCTAAATGTGTGTTCTCTATTACAGGTACAGATTTTCGAAGATTTCTGTTTTGCTGCAACTGGATGAAGTGGACTTGTAAGTTGTGCAGGTTTTCCAGTTACAATGAGAAGGCAATTGTTAATCATTACAAAGAAAAGCATGGACGTGGAAGACGGGGTTTCTGCTGCATTTATCCAAACTGCCTAACATTCCACCAATCCCATGTGGATTTAACAAAACATTTAAAAAGGAGCACAACAAAGGATCTAACCCAGTTGCCAAAATTCGCTGCGAACTTTGTACTTTTTCAGAACCAACTAACATCAAGCAATTTTTCCTTCATTTGAAGAGACATTTAAGAACAAGAGAGACTGTGAATTGCCCGTTCGCGGGATGCTCTTTTAGGTCTAGGGTAGTGACAACCTTCACTGCTCATAAATGTCGGTACCACCAGGAATCTACATTTGAACATTTCAGACCTGATCTTGTCATTAAATCTCCCATTCAGGCATCTGTAAATGATGAGCAGGATGAGTTGAACAATTTAGTTTTGCCAGATTTGTTGTTGCCTGAATCTGAATTTCAGCCAGATCAAAATTCTGTTCAGCGGCTAATTGCATCCCTTTTACTACGGCTGCAAGCAGTCCTTCACGTATCACAGTCAGCAATTCAAGAAATTGTAGATGATTTATTTGATATTGGTGAATTTGCTGGACAATTAACAAAAAAAACTATTGAAAATATTTTGAAGGCACATTGCACATCTGAGGGACTGATATCATCATTGACTGAAGCATTACAGAGTGCAAACCCACTTAATTTGCTTTCAAGAGAAGGGCCTTTAGGCACAGACTATAAAAGACAATTATTTTATAAAAAACATTTTGTTGTCATTGAACCGGTTGAATATCTTTTGAACACACAAGAAGAAAAGCATACTGTTGTTTATATACCTATTCTAAAAGTTCTCTCCGAAGTATTGAAAAAAGACGAGGTTTTGCAAGTATTAGAGATAAACAAACAGTCCGGCCACTACAGGTCATACAGTATGTGGATGGTGACTATTTTAAAGAAAATCCAATTCTCTCAAGTGAAGATATTACTTTATCCCTAACATTGTACATTGACGATTTCGAAGTGTGTAACCCTTTGGACACATCGAGAAAAAAACACAAAGTCTGTGCTGTGTATTGGATTCTTACAAATGTTCCAAATATATACAAGTCATCGATTTCTTCAATCTACCTTGCTATAAAAAGGTTTTGGAGCCACTGATTAAAGATATTCAATATCTAGAAACAGTTGGTGTTTTCATAAAGAAACTTGCTTGTAATGTAAAAGGGACCATCTTGTATGTGGCTGCTGACAATTTGGCTGCACACTCCTTAGGTGGATTCCAAGAGTCCTTCAATGTGGAGAAGTGTTGTAGGTTTTGTCTGATTAGCCGTGAAGACATACAGAAATGTGATGTTAGTGGTGGGAACTTTATTTTGAGGTCACCGGAGTTGTATGATGAAGCTGTTAAGGTTTTGAAGCAGACTGAATGTGTGTCTGTTGATGGTATAAAACGAGAATGTCCTCTTAACATATTGACAGGTTGTCATGCATGCAAAGGCTTCCCACCTGATTTCCTACATGATGTTCTAGAAGGCATTTGTAGTGGACATTTTTATTATTATCATCCTTATTATTATCCTTATTATATCTTTCATATGCTTAAACCAAATGCTTCTTATTTCCTGATATATTCTTACTATTATTATATCCTCTTGTGGCTCTGCAAGGCCACAGCTGTTTTAGCAGACTGGGAGTCACACAAGAACCGTTATGCTATCTGCAAGGCCACTGGGTGTCTCATAAACAATCTGACCGTGTGAACCCAAGAGTTATAACATTCCCACTCTTTCCCTATATAACCTTTGCTTTTCCATTGTTCTGCGCACTCTCGCGCAGACTATTTTATACTCTGTGCGACTTGTGACATATTATATTATTGTATCGTGTATTTGAAGCTTCAAATAAATAACCAAAAGACAGCTTTTCTCGATTCACCATTTATTTGTTTTGATCATTTGACTTGTACTCTCCAGCCGTGTTTGTGAGCCAGATTTCCATAACAAATGGCGTTGTCGGCAGGATCTCTGTATGTTTGATCGGGGAAACCTCTGGACGCTGGTGGGTTGCTCTTTTGGTCTTCCTCTACCTCGACAAAAAAAAAACGTACGGGACGAGGGGACCAGCGTGAGGGGTGGAACCGATTGACTTCACGAGATCCAGCGAACTAAAAGGGGCTTCCAATATTGGGTGAGATGTACAAAGTCTAAATTGTTTAAAGTTAAACGTAATTAAAACTCCATGACATCTGGGAGAGGGACTGCTCGAAAACAGAGATATTTGGAATATCTGGCATCGACGGATGAAAAATAGTGTTTTGGTGACACGGAGTGTTTTGGTGACACTTTAAAAGACTTTGCTATGGGGGCAAAGCAGGGGGGGGGTATGTACAGCCTCCTGAGGGTCCGATAGTTGATGTCATGCGAGCAAAATATGGTGAAGAAAGTCTGTCTAAATTAAATATATGGACGGAAATGTTCGGATTTCCTAAGGGAGGTTCTTTGAGTAAATTAAAAATCAAAAACCTAAGGGATAAATTACAAGAGTGTGAAGATGGAATGAAGAAGAAGAGTACAATTAAAGTAAAAGACTTAGAGAAACTGGACACTCATAGAAAGTGTTTAAAATACTGGGAGGATGAAGCAGAGTGCCGTGAAAGAAGGCAATTGGCCGCGGAAATAAAAAAGATACAGGCTGAGGATAAAAGTGCAAAGGAAGAGAAAAAGTGTTTTGTGTTTCCTCCACAACATAAAATACAGGCTCCCCTCTATCCTCTGTTTGCAGGCGTGCGGGACCCTCTCCTCGACTCGGGATTTCCATTCCCTCCTCCACCTCCCCCCGTCTGCTACCTGCAGTGGAGGCTCCTGGAGGAGCTGCTGCTGCTGGACCATGAGGTCAACATACCAGCCGCCGCTGGAGCAGCTGCACAGCAGCAAGACACACAGAGAGGGGGCAGAGACGAAGAGAGACAGAGAAAAGAAAATGAAGAAGAAGAAGCAGGACTGAAAAAGATCCATGACAAGAGAGAGAAAAAGAAAAGAGACGCGAAGAAAGCTGAACTCTACAGAAAAGAACACCTCCAAAAAGGAATAACTACATGCCCCGCTTTCCCCGGCCAGCTGACCATGGTCCAGGCTGGCACAACCGCCTGGACCCAAAGTGATGGCCAGGGCAGAGGAGGGGGTTTCCGAGGCCGGAGCAATAACTACAATCGCTGTTTTAACTGCGGACAGACGGGTCATCGGTTCGCTGAATGCCCACACGAGAAGAAGAAAAAGAACTTTTGATCGGATAAATCGGACCACAACAAAGACAATTCTTCAAACTGACAGTCGAGGGAGGGAGTGGAGGAGGAAGGAATTCGGTCGGAGGAGACGGACCCCAGGCCAACCACATCTAACCAGGGAAGTGACACACACGCATCATACATGCTATTGAGAAATTAGAAGAATTAGAGGACATGTCTGTAATTAAAAAGGGTACATATTTGAAATATGACAGTGAATGTTTGCGTTAAGAAATGTCCCACACATTTTTGGTTGATTCTGGGGCTACACATTCTGTGGTAAAAAAAGGGTAGATTTGCCTGAATGCAAATTTAGTGATAGATTTATTCATGTGCTGGGTTTATGAAAAGGAGAAGTTTCTGTACCACTTCAGAGTGGAGATAACGGTGTTGACAGTAATCCATTTCCCACATCAGTAAAAAACAGTTTTTTTATCATCTGTCTGCCCAACACATTTACTGGACAGAGATCTGATTCTCCGGTTCGGCTTGGACCTCATTTTTCCACAAATGAGGGTCTTAAAGTCCGACAGCCATCTCCTACGATGGTTCAAAAAGTGTCATTTGATGATAAAGAATTGGTGAATGTGTATCAATGGGCTGCTGACATATCCTGATTTTCAGGAGTTGTTGCGTTTGACTGATCAACGTGGTTTTCCACCTGCTGTGTGGAAACTTCTCATTTTGCATTGTACTGCTAACGTGGTTGAAAGATCCGTGTAAATGCTATGATGAGAGGTTTACTGTTAGAATGTGTGAATGATGAGCTCATATTTAAAAATGTATTGGAATTCGCTGGGTAGCGCTATCTCTGTTAGACTCACACACACACAAGACACAACCAGCTGTGTCAAATCCCAGGGGCGGTCCACACATTTCACTAGCCAGGGGGCCCCACTGATAGATGGAGGGATTTGAGTCCAATCGTTAAAGATTGGGAGTCAGTCACTGATTGGGCACCTACACACACAGAATATGTCATGTACTCTATGTCACGTGACGTGTATCAAAGGAAAATGTGCACGAACGTAGCCGTTCTGCGCACATTACTGTTGGTTGAGGATAAGGTAATTCTCATATCTCTGAGCTTCCTGCCGCGCTTTCAGATGTGCCATACTCACTCTGGGCAGCTCACAGATATGACGTAGGGTTAATGTCCACGTTCACGTACCGTACCCATTGAAACGTGAAGCTGTTGATGGCCAGTGTTTACCTCTCTGCTTAAACAAGGGGTCATTATTCCGTGTAACGATTCCAGTGTTTCCTGTCAAAAAGATCAGAGACAAACCTCCTGACGAGTGGAGATTTGTCCAGGATTTACGATGTAAATGCAGCTGTGCATGCACGCTCGTCCGGAATTCTTATCTGATTACTCCAAAAGTTCCAGCCTCTGCAACATAGTTACTGCCATAGATGTCTCAAATGCATTTTTTTTTTTTTTTTTTCAGTGTTCCGGTACACAAAGACAGTCAATTTTTGTTTACATTTGAATATAATGGTAAACCTTACACATTCACACGTTTGTGTTAAGGCTAAATGGTCATGTCATTTCAGGAGAGGGGAAAACGCTTTCAGATAAGCGTATTGCATTGCTCTGCCAAAACCTGTCACTAAGCGACAGATGATGTCATTCTTGCGTATGTGTTCATAACACACGGCTGTTGTTATACTTGCTGTGACGTTACATTAGTCCGTTCTCTGCTTGTAATTATGCCGTTACAAGCTTCAAAGTTGTATTTATCATCTGAATTTGCCGAAACAAGTTTAATATTCTGAAAGCCAATACTTTGAAGATGTATAAGTGAGGTGTCTTGAGTAGTCAAAATTACCTACAAATCATTGTACACACGTGTACATATTATTCTATTTTTATGCAGCTCTGTGTGATTTTGTAGCTACAATTCAGACTAATATACTACCAGAAGTGGAATAAGTACTCAGATATTGTACTTGAGTAAAAGTAGAAGTACCAGAGTGTTACAGTAACAGTCCTGCATTCAAAATGTTCTTCAAGTAAAAGTAGAAAAGTATTATAAAAATATAGTGAAAGTAAAGACAGTAAAAGTAGTCGTTGTGCAGATTGGTCCATTTCAGAATAATATATATATATGTTTTATAATGATTGATCATGAAAGTGTTCTCAAAGCTGGTGAAGGTGCAGCTAGTCTGAAGTACTTTGTAGACTGCAGGGTAGCTGGTGAAGGTGCAGCTAGTCTGTGAAGTAACTAAAGGTATTACATACATGTAATGAAGGAAAAGTACACCATGTACCTATGACTTATGTTCACTTCCAACCTAAAAGGACCTCAAAAAATAGTAATCAATAATGTATTGAAAAGTTATTTGCTGATTGGTTTTTATATCGGCTCAGCCAGGTTATATGGGAGGCCCAGTCTACATACACTCTAACAACAAATGCATTGGCTTAACAAAGAAAATCAAGGCAATAGGTTGCATCGATGGTTATTGAGTTAAGACAACTTCTATTGAAATGTTGTTAAAGCAACAAAGTTATTTGGGTTAGGGGAGAAGGCTTTTCCTCTGCAATCAGAGGTGTTTTCAATTACCACATGTTGAACATGAACACATGTTTTTAAGTTGACAACTATTTATAAATTAAGTTGCTCCAAATAATATTGTATTCAATAGGGTTTTTCTCTTAGCTTTTTCATGTTTTTGCCTTTAAAGAAAGAAATTAATTGATTCCACAACAAAAATATTAGGCAATTCATTTATTTTTATTTTTGAACTGCAGGTTCCAGGTTCAGAGAGGTCCCTCTCTGAAGAACCAGCACCTTACCGTGGTAGAGAGGTTTGTGTGCCCTGATGAACCTGGGGGCTGTGTTGTCTGGAACCTTGTGTTCCTGGTAGGGTCTCCCATGGCAAATTGGTCTCAGGCAAGGGGCCAGACTAAGATTGGTTCAAAAGACCTCATGAAAGAAACAACAAGAAGTGAGGATACCCGGCCCGGAGGAAGCCCGGGGTCCCCTTCTGGAGCCAGGCCCAGAAGGAGGACTCGTCGGCGAGCGTCTGGTGGCCGGGCTTGCCACGGAGCCCGGCCGGGCCCAGCCCGAAAAGGCAACGTGGGCAACACCTCCGCTTCTCCGTCCCGCGGGCCCACCACCTACGGGAAACATCGATGGGGTCGGGTGCGCTGCCAGAAGGGTGGCAGTGAAAGCGGAGGGTCTCGACGGACCAGACCCGGGCGGCAGAAGCTGGCTTTGGGGACGTGGAACGTCACCTCTCTGGGGGGGAAGGAGCCGGAGCTTGTGCGGGAGGTGGAGCGGTACCAGTTGGATCTGGTTGGGCTCACCTCTACGCACAGCGTCGGCTCTGGAACCTTACTTCTGGATAGGGGTTGGACTCTATTCTTCTCCGGAGTTGCTCAAGGTGTGAGGCGCCGGGCGGGTGTGGGGATACTCACAAGTCCCCGGTTAGGTGCTTCGTTGTTGGAGTTTACCCCAGTGGACGAGAGGGTCGCCTCCCTACGCCTGCGGGTTATGGGGGGGAAAACTCTGACTGTTGTGTGTGCTTATGCACCCAACAGCAGTTCAGAGTATTCGGCCTTCTTGGAGACCCTGGAAAGAGTCCTGTATGGGGCTCCTGAAGGGGACTCCTTAGTCTTGCTGGGAGACTTCAACGCACATGTGGGCAATGATGGAGACACTTGGAGGGGCGTGATTGGGAGGAACGGCCCCCCTGATCTGAACCGGAGTGGTGGTTTGTTACTGGACTTCTGTGCTAGTCATGGATTGGCCATAACAAACACCATGTTCGAACATAAGGATGCTCATAAGTGTACGTGGTACCAGAGCACCCTAGGCAGAAGGTCCATGATCGATTTCGTTATCGTATCATCGGACCTGAGGCCGTATGTTTTGGACACTCGGGTAAAGAGAGGGGCGGAGTTGTCAACTGATCACCATCTGGTGGTGAGTTGGGTCGAGTGGCGGGGGAAGCCTCTGGATAGACCTGGTAAGCCCAAACGTGTAGTTCGGGTGAACTGGGAACGTCTGGAGGAGGCCCAAGTTCAGGAGGCCTTCAACTCACACCTCCGGCGGAGCTTTTCGGGCATTCCTGTGGAGGTTGGGGACATTGAACCAGAGTGGTCGGTGTTCAAAGCCTCTATTGCCGAAGCCGCGGTGGGGAGCTGTGGTCTCAAGGTCCTAGGTGCCTCAAGGGGCGGTAACCCTCGAACCTCCTGGTGGACACCGGTGGTCAGGGAAGCCGTCCGACTGAAGAAGGAGGCCTTCAGGGATTTGTTATCCCGGGGGACTCCCGAGGCAGTTGCAAGGTACCGACAGGCCCGAAGGGCAGCAGCCTCATCCGTGGCCGAGGCAAAGCAGCGGGTGTGGGAGAAGTTCGGAGAAGACATGGAGAAGGACTTTCGGGCGGCACCAAAGTTGTTCTGGAAAACTGTCCGACACCTCAGGAGGGGGAAGCAGGGAACCATCCAAGCTGTGTACAGTAAGGATGGGACGTTGTTGACCTCAACTGATGGAGTGTTGGGGCGTTGGAAGGAACACTTTGAGGAACTCCTGAACCCGACAACTCCGCCCTCTATGTTAGAGGCAGAGCTGGAGTATGACGGGGGATCAACACCAATCTCCCGGTGGGAGGTCACTGAGGTCGTTAAACAACTCCACAGTGGCAAAGCCCCGGGGGTGGATGAGATCCGCCCGGAAATGCTGAAGGCTCTGGGTGTTGAGGGACTGTCATGGTTGACACGTCTCATCAACGTTGCGTGGAAGTCGGAAACAGTGCCGAAGGAGTGGCAGACCGGGGTGGTGGTCCCCCTTTTCAAAAAGGGGGATCAGAGGGTGTGTGCCAATTACAGAGGCATCACACTACTCAGCCTCCCCGGGAAAGTTTACTCCAAGGTACTTGAAAGGAGGGTCAGGCCGATTGTCGAACCTCAGATTGAGGAGGAACAATGCGGATTCCGTCCTGGTCGTGGAACGACGGATCAGCTTTTTACTCTCGCAAGGATCCTGGAGGGGGCCTGGGAGTACGCTTATCCGGTCTACATGTGTTTTGTAGACTTGGAGAAGGCGTATGACCGGGTTCCCAGGGAGTTACTGTGGGAGGTGCTGCGGGAGTATGGGGTGAGGGGGTCTCTACTCAGGGCCATCCAATCTCTGTACTCCCAAAGCGAGAGCTGTGTCCGGGTCCTCGGCAGTAAGTCGGACCCATTTCCGGTGAGGGTTGGCCTCCGCCAGGGCTGCGCTTTGTCACCAATCCTGTTTGTAATATACATGGATCGGATTTCGAGGCGTAGTCGTGGGGGGGGGGGTCTGCAGTTCGGTGGAGTAAGGATTGCACCACTGCTTTTTGCAGATGATGTGGTTCTGATGGCTTCATCGGTCTGCGACCTTCAGCACTCACTGGATCGGTTCGCAACCGAGTGTGAAGCGGCTGGGATGAGGATCAGCACCTCCAAATCTGAGGCCATGGTTCTCAGCAGGAAACCGATGGACTGTCCACTCCAAGTAGGGAATGAGTCCTTACCCCAAGTGAAGGAGTTCAAGTATCTCGGGGTCTTGTTCTCGAGTGAGGGAACAATGGAGCGTGAGATGGGCCGGAGAATCGGAGCAGCGGGAGCGGTATTGCAGTCGCTTTACCGCACCGTTGTGACGAAAAGGGAGCTGAGTCAGAAGGCAAAGCTCTCTGTCTACCGGGCCATTTTCGTTCCTACCCTCACCTATGGTCATGAAGGATGGGTCATGACCGAAAGAACGAGATCGCGGATACAAGCGGCCGAGATGGGTTTCCTCCGCCGGGTGGCTGGTGTCTCCCTTAGAGATAAGGTGAGAAGTTCGGTCATCAGGGAGGGACTCGGAGTTGAGCCGCTCCTCCTTCGCGTCGAAAGAAGCCAGTTGAGGTGGTTCGGGCACCTAGTTAGGATGCCACCTGGGCGCCTCCCTAGGGAGGTGTTCCAGGCACGTCCAGCTGGGAAGAGACCAAGGGGTAGACCTAGGACCAGGTGGAGGGATTATATCTCTTCGCTGGCCTGGGAGCGCCTTGGGATCCCCCAGTCAGAGCTGGTTGATGTCGCCAGGGAAAAGAAAGTTTGGGGCTCTCTGCTGGAACTGCTACCCCCGCGACCCGACCACGGATAAGCGGGAGAAGATGGATGGATGGATGGATGGATGGAACTGCAGGTGTTTATTTCAACACATGATGTTTCAAAAGGAGAGACTTCATTTAGTTTGAACATTGCCTGAAGACGGTTGACGTACTTTCCATGGTGTGCACACCTAGACCGGACTTAAAAGACAGACAGGGTTTTATTGTTTGGACTTAAAAGACGTTCCTCTGACCAACGCTGACCTCATTTTGTATGTTGATGGGTCTGCCTCTCGCGACCAAGGGGGCACTAATCGGGTGGGTTTTTCTGTTGTTTCAGATTCTGCTGTACTCCGTTCTGGACCGCTTCCATGCCACCTCTCAGCACAAGCAGCAGAGCTCATCGCACTAACTGAAGCCTGCACGTTTGCAGAAGGCAAAACCGTGACTATTTACACTGACTCACGATATGCTTTCGGGGTAGTACACGATTTTGGGGCTATTTGGAAGTGTAGACAATTTCTTAAATCTGATGGCAAACCAGTACTTAACCATGTACTGGTTGCAGGCTTACTAGACGCCATTTTGCTCCCATCTGAGGTTGCAGTCTGTAAATGTGCCGCACACGCAAGCAGTACAGACCCAGTTTCCCTAGGAAATGCGTCTGCTGACTCAGCCGCAAAGGCAGCTGCCCTGATTCCTCTCGCACCTCACGCACACTCATTTGTTAAAATCCCTGTCTCCTCCTTTACTGACAAAATGTCATCACTGACTTCCATGCAGCAGCTAGCTACACCAGTTGAGAAGGCTCAATGGAAGGCTGCTGGGGCTGTTTTTGGGTTGGCCCAAATTCCAATCCATGTCTTCCCAGACATTTTTTCCCTCATTTCGCTAAATTGACACATGGGTGGGATCATGTGTCAAAAGGAGGGATGTTAGAGTCTATAAATCAGGAGTGGTTCACAAGGGGGTTCACAGTAACAGCTCAAAAGCACTGTGAAGCATGCCTAATCTGCATTATGCAAAATTCTGGTAGACCAGTTCTACAAACTAGCAAAATGCTGTGCAGACACAGGTCTGTCATGGACACAAGCTCTGCCCATTGTGCTGATGTACATGAGGATGCGGAAAAGAACACGGAGTCAACTCAGCCCATTTGAAATCCTTTTTGGGGCTCCTCCACAGATTGGACTCAAGGCTCCAGGATGTCCTCTTCCCTCCACAACTTTGTGTGAGGATGCTATGTTGTCATATTGTGTTAACCTATCATCCACTTTAGCGACTGCCACTGGTCCGCTTCACCGCCTTCAACCGGGCGACTTCGTGCTGGTCAAGGATTTCCGGAGAAAGAGCTGGAAATCCAATCGTTGGCAAGGTCCCTACCAGGTGCTTCTCGTCACCCAGACAGCGGTCAAGGTCGCCGAGAGAGCTACATGGGTCCACGCCAGCCACTGCAAGGTCGTAGTCACAGGAAAGGAGAAACGATAGGAACAGACGACAACAAGTGACATGTCCAAGTCACCAACAGATGATAACAAGTGACATGTCCAAGTCACCAACAGATGACAACAAGTGACATGTCCAAGTCACCAACAGATGACAACAAGTGACATGTCCAAGTCACCAACAGATGACAACAAGTGACGTGTCCAAGTCACCAACAGAGATGACAGCAAGTGACGTGTCCTAGTCACCACCAGCACCACACTTGCACTACATACACCAAAACACACTACACACAAGGTGTCACGAGCGAGTGCCAGCTGAGCGGTTCCATATGCTCTCTGGTTCCTCGTTTGTGTTATCAGTGTGCGAAGTCTGACGGTCCGTGTCACGAAATCGACCGAGAGAATACACTCACACACTCCATGGAACATTTCCCCCTCGTGATGAGGGCTCGCCTGGAGAGACGACAACGCAACCGTGAGCAATGTGAATGCTACTGGAGAGCCTGGACAATCATAGAATGGTTCCTCTGCATACTTGCCATGATAGTTGTGTTAGGACTAGTCCTATATTTTATGCATCCATTTCAGCATACAGCATGTCAGCCAAAATCGAGGTATCTAAGAGGTACATGGGGAAAGCAGGGCGAACCACATTTATTTTATTTTGTTGTCTGTATGTATGTATCCGGCGCCGACCCGTGTGGCACATTTTACATAGACATCGCGCCCAAAACTCAGACCCCGGAAAAGCGTAAGCAACCTTTGACGCCACTGTTGACATCCATAGGTACATCTACATTTAATCTATACATAGGCGATATCGACCATAGCAACATTGATGTGGGTCAGACCAGTAATGGGATCACCGGTAACGTCTGGTGGCACACTCTGAGATCATTCTTGCAGGCCGCAGGACAAAATGGGTCATGTTATGCATGCACCCTTTTCCCCCAGGACTCATCAGTGTCCGTGCCAGTTCGTCCGCGCTCTCTGACCCAGGTTGAACACCTCTGCGCGTTTATGGCTCTGACAAGGCCCATCAAGGGTGAAGACAGCGTAACCGAGTGGCGTTATGCTAGGCAGCTTCGGAACACGTGCAGTTACGGTGCTTACAAAATCTCGTATTGTCACATATCCGGTGCCCCTGAAAGAATCCTTTCTAACGTAGCATTCCCTGATGTTAAACATATTTCCCTCCAACTGGCGTGGCCCAGTGATGCTGGGTTTAGCGCGCCACAAGATTACTTTTCAATATTTTTTACTTCAATTACTTCGCCTCAAAGGCTGGCCTGTGTCATGTGATCGGTGACTCCTGTTGCACTTACATTCCCGACGCCACCAAGAACATCACTGACACCGTGCTGCTGACAACCTGTTAGCTGACATGAAAGCTAATGACATATCCAACGCAGGTGGCTGGGACTGGTGGGCCTGGCTTACATCAGGCGGGTGGAAAGCATGGCTGGCTAGTATAGTTACACCCCTGGCGATCATTTTTGGCCTATTAATCAGTTGTACCTGTTTGATTATCCCAATACTGAAGAAGTGCGTTTCCAGCATGGTGTCCTCAGCTTTCGTTCAGTATACTACTATTCCATTACAAGACAATCCTTTGCGCCACAGTGAGATAGATCAGCTAGAATCAGAAGAGTCTGATTCCGATTTATCAATATAATCATGTGTGTATCTCCTCTCTTATGCTTACATTATATTGGAGTCTGTCCTCCACAAAAACAGCCAGTTTTCTATGATATATTTGTGATGTGTTTACTTAAACCAGCGATGGAGTGTATTCATTGATGTGTTATATCAGTCTATCCTATCATTTGTTTTTTTCTATTGATCAAGTATGATCAAAAGGGGAGAATGTAGTGGACATTTTTATTATTATCATCCTTATTATTATCCTTATTATATCTTTCATATGCTTAAACCAAATGCTTCTTATTTCCTGATATATTCTTACTATTATTATATCCTCTTGTGGCTCTGCAAGGCCACAGCTGTTTTAGCAGACTGGGAGTCACACAAGAACCGTTATGCTATCTGCAAGGCCACTGGGTGTCTCATAAACAATCTGACCGTGTGAACCCAAGAGTTATAACATTCCCACTCTTTCCCTATATAACCTTTGCTTTTCCATTGTTCTGCGCACTCTCGCGCAGACTATTTTATACTCTGTGCGACTTGTGACATATTATATTATTGTATCGTGTATTTGAAGCTTCAAATAAATAACCAAAAGACAGCTTTTCTCGATTCACCATTTATTTGTTTTGATCATTTGACTTGTACTCTCCAGCCGTGTTTGTGAGCCAGATTTCCATAACACATTGTACCTGTAGAACTAAGCCTGTGTCTTGCTGATTTTATTTCCAAGAAGTATTTCACATTAGAAGAGCTAAATAGTGAACACTTTCCTTTTAAGTTGTCTGATAGAACAAACCGCCCACAGAAGCTTTCATCCACTTTTTAACGCAACAAGACTATAGGAGGCAATGCACACGAAAATTGGAGTCTTGTTCGTTTCCTTCCACTTATCATCGGTCACCGTGTTCCAGAAGGTGATAGGACATGGGAATTAGTCCTTGAGCTCAAAGACTTGGTGGAGTTATTGTCAACTCATCATTTCACTTCAGACTCTTTGTTATTTACAATCCAAAATATCAGACCACAGACAGTTGCTGCTAACAATTTTCCCTGATAAGAAGTTGCGTCCCAAGCATCACTTTATTGAGCACTATCCATATCTCATTCAAAAGTTTGGGCCCCTCATTGAGTGTTGGACTATCCGATTTGAGTCAAAACATTCTTTCTTTAAAAGGGTTGTGCATAATGCAAACAATTTTAAAAACATTCTTCTCACTCTGGCCTCTAGACATCAACTGATGTTGGCTCATTATCTTGACATGCCAAGCATATTCAAGCCTGACATTGAGACTGGGAAGGTGTCAGACGTGTGCCTTGAAGTACTAGACAGTGGAGTCAGACAGGCAATCTTGGATACATTCACTGATGTCGACACAGTTGGACTCACACCTAACGTCTTCCTAAATGGAACCAAGTATTCAAAGGGAATGATTGTTTCTGAATACGAGTGGACTACCAGACTTTGGGAAGATTTTGGAAATATGCATCGCGTCTAGTTCTGTTTGCTTCATCATTGAACCTTTTACTACGAACTATGTGGAGCATCTGCGGAGTTACCACCTAGTAGAGAAAACACCATCTGTATGTCTTCTGGTGAAACCAGATGATCTCAATGATTACATGCCACTTGTGTCATACTTCATTCAGGGACGCCTGTTGGTCACTCCCAGGACATTCTTGCTGAAATAAACCTGTAAGTTAATACACATTGAAATTGGGGGTTAAAGCATTATATTTGATGATAGTGTTGAGGGACGGATGTGTGTGAGTTGGACTGATATCAATACTTGATATACTGAATATTTGTAATTGAAAGTATTTTTATTTTTTTTCCTCAAATACAGGTAAAAGTGGTCTACAATGCTGCTAAGAGTCATCATATCCCAACATGATATCAGGCACCTCCGGATTGAAAATATACCCACCAGCATTGAGGGGCTGAATCTGGAGTTAAGAACAAACCTAGGCCTGACAGGTGGATTCATCTTACAATTTGAGGATCCTGATTTCAATAATGAGCTGTGCAACTTGACAGACATCAAGGACCTTCCTGCGGAGCGGGCAACATTAAAAGTATTGTTCACAACTGATGTGGATGTCTCAGATTCCACATTGGACACATGCAGCCTTCCGTTGGTCAGCAGTGGGGATTCTGTTGAATGGCCAAACCCCTTCCCAGTTCCACAGTTCTCACATGACGTGGAGCTTCTGCTGACACAAGCTAATCTTCGGCATGCTAAGGATGGAAGTGTGATGGTGATTCCTAAGGGTGTAAAGACTGATATCCTTGACACGCTTGCAGACATTATGTCCAAAATAAGTGCCTATCCAGAGAAACGGCACTATGAGACTGTAGCAAAAGCACTTGTGGAGAAACATCCCGGCCTGAAGGACCCAGGGTCCGAAAAAGGATGGCAATCCTGGTTTTTCAGCCTAAAGTTCAAACTGGGGAACTATTGAAGTTGAGTACCGCAGGATGCCATGAAGTGGTAGTAAACAAACTAAAAGGAGTGGAAGCGAAGGGGAGTCATCTTAAAAAGTCGAAGAAGGGTGAGGTCAACTATTGTCCAGATCTCCCTGAAGGATTGAGTAGTGATGACATGGAAGAGAAGCGTCAACAAATGGAGATGGAAATGCCCAAAAAAGACCCTGATCACCAATTCATTGAGGCATTGATGACCGATACCTTTTCTCAGCGTCGGAGAGAGATCGTTGGAGATCAGCCACTGATCACAGAACTAAAGTCCAGATGGCCAGCTCTGTTCAGTGAGAGACAGGTAATCAGTCCTACAATTGTACATTCAAACTATAAAGCATCTTATTTCATATATTTTATCGGTCTTATTCAATCATGTGAAATTTGAAAACTTTAAATCACGCATGTAGAGACACAAAATTATAACTTTATCAATATTATTGCAGATTCGAGTCAATTGTTTAAAAGCTATTCAAAAACACATCCTTTTGCATGTTAAAGACGGGTATATCATTTTGAATCAAGTTCTACTGCTGATGACAATAATTTAGCCACCATTTGTTTGCTACAAATGAAGCTTAGCGCAAGTTCAATCAGGAAGACCAATACCCCCTGGTGTTACACGTCAATCTCCTCTTCCATTAAGTAATCAGGGGCGTTACTCCCCAGCTAGCCAATCATCGCACCTGCTAACCCCTTTAAATCTGCTCTTCCCTCTCTGTCAGTTGTCATTTCAGGCGTCAACGCACAACCCTCCTCCACCCCTTCGCCTCCTGTCTCCTAATTCAGGGCCTTTTTCCTTCAGACCAGACCGAACCACTTAACACCACCAGTGTCTAGACCCCGGGGGGGTTCATCGGAGCGGTTTTCCCCTCCCGAATGATCATCCTACAAACCGGGGCCTAATCTCCAAACATCAGTTAATTCATTGTTGTAATCTGTCAATCATCATTTTCTTATACCATGTGTCCCGGTAATAAACATGTAATACATCACGTCTCTCCTGATTGAAATGTGTATATCCCACTGCATTTGTTGTCCTGCAGAACACAAATGAGAGGAGGAGGACTGCTGCTCTCTTGGGACTATCACACTTCTTGTCTGGCGAAAATCAGGCAAATGTCATCAGGATGTGTGATGTAAGATCATAACTGTCTTTAATTACTTTATGTAATTGTACATTTTAACATAAATCAACCCAAATCACCCTGTGCCCAAAGTTTCCTTCAAAAGTAATGTTAACAATTACCTTAATTTAACTAAAATAATTGCAATAAAGAATGATACATTTAATATAAACAAAAACAGCAAGAAAATAAATGTTTAACTATTAAATAATATAAATAAATATATAACTCAAACTGTGAAAAGGGAGACAATGAGGCAATTGAAATGATGTTCCATCACATTGCACTTTAACACTGAACTGTAGATTTTAGCTTCTATGTTTATAGCAGAGGCCTCTTAATTAGCTTTGTAGATAAAAAGTACTTGTAATACACTGAGCTCACTTTTATTTCTCCTTTTTTAAGGCGAGACACGGCAGGCAAAAACATCGTTTTTCAAGTACTGGTAAATGTTGAGATTTTGTGCTATTTTGATTCCATAACATGTTTTCTTTCAGGCTTTTGGAAGGAAAACGTATAAAATACACATTTAAGTGTACATTTTACAATAGTTTGTCTACTTGCGTCTATTATAGATTTCTCCTAAATTCACGAAAAGTTAGCATTCTAACGTAACATAAAGTACCGCGACCGCTGTGTGCACCATAGCCGCTTTCACACCGCAGGACTTGCGGTACTTTAGTGCCGGCACTAAAGTACCACTAAAGTACCACGGCACTAAATCCGCCAGGGGGCTAGTGCCAATCGCATTCACACCGCAGTACTTTCCCCGAGGTACGATTACGCTGACGTCACTTCGTCTTCTTCTTCTCTGGGTTTACTGGCAGGCCGCAAAACCACTTCACGGCGAGTACAAAAAAAAAACGAGAGAAGAAGAACTACACGGGGGAGGGGGTATAAAGCCCACCCGCTGTATGAGGCGTTTGTTTACTTTCAGACCTCAGACATGATGGAGTTCAATGAGCTTGTTGTCTTTGTGCTCATGTTATACAGCTTTGTAACTGGGTTATTGCAGCCAACTAGGGATTTGACCCACGCGTCGGATGCTGTAAGTGCAATGCTGGTTCGGAATCGAAGGCGTACCATAACGAGTATTTCAACCGCAAAGGCTGGCACTCGCTCGTCCTGCAGGGTGTTGTGGATGCTAGGGGCCTCTTTTGGAGTGTTTTTGTTGGCTTACCAGGTAGCATGCATGATAGCAGAGTGTTCAGCATGTCCTCACTGGTTAGTTTTGTGGATAGGGGTGGTCTACTTCCTCATGTAACAAGGAATATTGGGGGAAATTATGTGGGTTACTATATCCTTGGGGACTCAGCCTACCCCCTGCAAAGATGGCTGATTAAACCTTTCCAGGACAATGGAAGGCTTTGTACAGTGCATTTGGTTCTCTCTTTTATTTACCACATTCAAGACAGGCACAATTACAATAGTGCAGACACACCTTTGTGCAAAGACAATATGTCAGTATCAAAACAGTGTGGCAATATAATAACAAACTGCCAGGTGTCATATGCACATTAAATAGGCTCAGCAGTTAACACACCTTTATTATATATCCTCCTAAGATGTTCCCTTACTATAATTAATTAAAATATTGAACTCACAACACTGGCAATTACAAACTTAACCATTTCTCTTTCAATAAATAAATAGTGCTTGTGTTGATGGACGCCGTTTCGAAATACAATGAAATGATCTATTTCAAAGCCACATTGTGGGTGGGACACAACTAAAGCTTCGCCAGTTTATAACCGATGAAACATGATGGCATCAGAATAATCACTTAAATGTGATTTATAGGATGCTACACAGGTCACTGTAAAGATAGTGTCAGAGGAGAAATAAGCAAGATACATTATCTGTTAAATCGCCATGGAGGTTATCTTTTATTTATCAGCAGCAGATCAATAAGTGTCAGTATCAAAACATAACACTGGCAAATACAATAGGTAGGCTCAGCAGACAGACCGTAGTGCAAAGTTAAAGTGTCACATGATTATCTACTAAATAGTGAATTCAGCATCAACTTCACCAAGATGAAGTTCAAAACAATGTAACAGACACACCTTAGTGCAAGTTAGGTGTCAGTATTAAAAAACAGTGGCAATATATATATAATAACAATAGAAAATCAACTTCAATCAAATGTACCCAAAACAAATATATAAAAATAGCACTGTAAGAGTTTAACTGTGGGCTAAGCCCTGAATGTTTCCATGTCCAGGAAACACCGCTGTGTGTCAATATTTAAAACAATACTACAGGGAGGAAGGCCTGTTTGACTTCACTAGCTCTGAAAGCACTCCCAGAAACCCCTGCTGAAAAGCCTTTTGTTGCTCCATTTGCTGTGCCAAGACTGTGTCCCGTTCATCCTGGCGCTCCATCATCGCAATCACCCTGTCCTCTGTTTTCTGGGCCTTGTGTAAAAGCATCATCTGGTCCTCGTGGATCGCCTTGCTGGCCATGGCACGCCTGTCCTCCATAGTCTCGATGGTGGCAAAGAAGTTCTCATCATGTGTGTCCTGTGCGCGCTTTCCTAAGAGGAAACATTATTTAATCACCATGTAGTTTTACAGGCAGAAGGGACACGGTCAGGCTGTTAGGGCTATTCCGACTGATAGGGTTAGGCACAGACACACACACACACACACACACACACACACACACACACACACACACTCACAGACACACAAAGACATAAACACACACACACACACACACACACACACGAGAGAGACACACGTTTTCTTACCGGAAGTCATGTGACCTAGCCCGGATGTTTACAATTTTGTGAGCGTAAAATGGGCGCGAAAAGTGTAAACGCCTGCCTAGGCAAACACGTTTTCCACGGTGTTTCATAATTCATAATTGTACCATGAAGGAAGTAAACGTGATTGTGAAGCTACAGTGTGTGTGAACGTACTTTTGCGTTTGGTTGATGAAAAGGGAGACGAGCAACGGCTGCTGTTGCGATCGGGAAAGGACAGTCCACTCGTTTCCAATCCTGCGAGTTGTCCCGCCTCGCCTGAAACAAACAAATGTAGTGCCATGAGTTAGTGAAGCATATTACAGAAAACACTGCCCACTTATTCACAAGACAACACGTTTTCATGGCGGCCGAGAATAGCTAGTTAGATGTTATGTTATTAGCCAGCTCAGGGCCGGCTAACAGTGTTAGCCAGTTCAGCCTGCTCATGGCTACCTCGATCTACTGAGCAAATAAAAGTGCATCTGAGACCAGTAATGTGCATATTAAAAACCCCAGTACAAGTAGTTTATTTTACCTGCGTCGTTGTCGTCGTTGCTCACTTCACAGCCGACTGAATCCGCCGTTTCAGCGAGCTCCCACAGCAGCGTGCCCGAGTCGATGGTCGCCGTTGTCCCGGAGAACGAGGGACACTTCCTCATCATTCCACCGCAGAAAAGACAACAACAATTGTCGCTTGCACGAAGCAAAGTTATACAAAAAACAAATGACCCCGAACATGAAATACCTTCACGGAGTGCGTCGAGGCGCAAACTATCATCCAAAGAACAGGAGGGTTCAGCTAGCGCCTCACTGCAATCTTTAAAGGTCCTTTTCTCAAAATGAGTTTTTTCTCCTACTCTGAGTTCGAAATGTCAACTTCAGTAGCACGCAGATACACCAAACCTTCCAGTTATATTCCTATCAATATTATGAAGGCTTTTACAGAAGGGTTTGTTCATATATTATTCATAGCCTGAAGTATACAACATTGTATACCTAAAAACATGGAGAAAATTGATATTTTAGGGTTATTGACAGTATTTTCTGATTTATGGAGTGATAAAAAGAGATATCCAATATCCCTTCTGTAAAAGCCTTAGATACTAATATGACTGCAAAATGAAACAAGAATTTTGAACCTGGCTTTATCCAAAGTTCAGATTTCGATTCCTGAAATGGGTTAAAATATGTGCATATTTAATGAGATAATGGCTCATTTGCATATTTAAACATGCTATTTAAGAAAACTTGTAATACAAAAGACAATTGCCTTCTTGTAAGTAATTAACTGGAGAAATTTCTAGCTGATACCTTTAAGTTAAAAAAATTACCCTATTCACCTGGGGTGTCTCGCCTTAAAGGATCCTTACTTTATTTTGTGTGGTAATACAAAAGCACACAGAATTATAGAGATAGGAGAGACGATCCCTTTCATTGAGTTTCATTAAACCGTACACATAAAATGACTAATAATTACATACAAGCCTTTCCTCTGTGGCTACATCCACATGTACCCTCCACCTCCACAAACAGCATGCATCCTCTCTTCTCAAAATCAGCTGCTCACACCTACTGGTATTTTGTTGGTCGTAAAAAACCCAAAAGTAAAACAGAAAAATAAGTATGCCATAAAACAAAAAGGGGCTCATACAAAGATCGCACTCATCAGACCCGGTGGAGGATTTTATATCGAAATAGATGTTTACCCACATCTACACAACAGTAGGTTTTAATCTAATAGTTTTGTTTTGTTTTGAAGGATTATTCAGGCGCCAAAGTTACCCTCCTTTTGTCTGCATGTATGAAACAATATAATATCTTATTTTGACATGACATGTCAACTGAAAGGAACAACATATTGCAAGAGGGAAGCTTTGAAAGACGGGTCGGTTTACCCAAATTTACAAAATGCATCGCCTCACTTCCCCCTGTTGGTGTCCAGTGAACTCCCAGAGGGAGGTTCAACGGGGACGTTCTCTTTAGTGCAAGATATTTCCAGGAAAAACAGTTTACAGTAAAGGTTTTGGATTAGCAGGAAACTCTTGGAAGAGACGTAGCTTCAGAGGACCCTGAGCTCATCTGGAAAGTGTCGACAACTCTCCGGGAGATGACGCTCGACCACTTTAAACATCAGAAGGATAATCCTGATGTGAACTGGAGGACTTTACAGTGGCTTATGGTGCAGGGCAGGGCGAGCTAGAAGTTGCTGGAGTCTTCCAGCGCATATTTATTGATCATCTTTTAAGGAAATTCCATTTACCCCCCTTTGTATTCAGATGAAAGTGACTAAATAAAAACCCTTATTGTACAGAAGAGGATTAGAGACACTTTCTAACGTAAAACTGCGAAAATCGAATTTCGACTAAATAAAAAGTCAGAATGCAGAGAAAGAAAATCTGAATTTCCAAATTTAAACTCAGAATTTGGAGAAAAACAAAATGTACGTGGCCTTAAACGTCTTCCGTATCACTGAGAGCATTTGTTAAAAAAAGCGATAGTAATTTGGGTGAGTCGACCCTTTCACACTCACTGTCAACCTGTCAACACTTAACAATACAAATAACAGAAGCTTCTATGTGTGGAATGATTTGGAAGTTATAGCTGGAGACAAAATAAGTGAGATTTGTTTTTACCATGTTTGCTAAGGTTCATGATTATTTAAATCTCTTCTGCTCGACCCAAGAAAACCCATTATCTTACGATCCTCCCTGCTGTGCAAAGATAGTGGATACATGGCGGACTACTCCAAGCACCATAAATACAAATGGAAGACTGGTGTCGCTCTGTAATAAACCTATTGCAACTAATAAAGACGTGTTCTTCATTTAGGTCTACGAGGACGTCCTGCGGAGGAACCGAGGAACAAAAGGGATTTTAATGAGAAGAACATTCTGGTTTGCCGACTCCCAACACACGGGGGAATGAAAGGATGGAGTGCAAAGGGCATGAGGCGCAGGGGACCGGGATGCGGTCCGATCCTGTCGTCATGTGGAGATGTGTCCTTGGTGTCGAACCTGGGCTTCTTTCTCTCCACCATCTAACCTCTGCTGGTGTGTGAGTGCAGTCTCGCACGGTGTGGAAGCAGTCGTTTCATCATTTAGAAATCGCCCCTTACACAAATATACACCTGAACATCAGCAGGAGAGGACTCTTTAAAGTAGAGACACTATATACTGATATACACCTGAACATCAGCAGGAGAGGACTCTTTAAAGTAGAGACACTACATACTGATATACACCTGAACATCAGCAGGAGAGGACTCTTTAAAGTAGAGACACTACATACTGATATACACCTGAACATCAGCAGGAGAGGACTCTTTAAAGTAGAGACACTACATACTGATATACACCTGAACACCAGTAGGAGAGCACTCTTTAAAGTAGACACACTACATACTGATATACACCTGAACATCAGCAGGAGAGGACTCTTTAAAGTAGAGACACTACATACTGATATACACCTGAACATCAGCAGGAGAGGACTCTTTAAAGTAGACACACTACATACTGATATACACCTGAACATCAGCAGGAGAGGACTCTTTAAAGTAGAGACACTACATACTGATATACACCTGAACATCAGTAGGAGAGGACTCTTTAAAGTGGACACACTACATACTGATATACACCTGAATATCAGCAGGAGAGCACTCTTTAAAGTAGAGACACTACATACTGATATGCACCTGAGCATCAGCAGGAGAGGACACTTTAAAGTAGAGAGACTACATACTGATATACACCTGAACATCAGCAGGAGAGGTCTCTTTAAAGTAGAGACACTACATACTGATATACACCTGAACATCAGCAGGAGAGGACTCTTTAAAGTAGAGACACTACATACTGATATACACCTGAACATCAGCAGGAGAGGACTCTTTAAAGTAGAGACACTACATACTGATATACACCTGAACACCAGTAGGAGAGCACTCTTTAAAGTAGACACACTACATACTGATATACACCTGAACATCAGCAGGAGAGGACTCTTTAAAGTAGAGACACTACATACTGATATACACCTGAACATCAGCAGGAGCGGACTCTTTAAAGTAGAGACACTACATACTGATATACACCTGAACATCAGCAGGAGAGGACTCTTTAAAGTAGAGACACTACATACTGATATACACCTGAACATCAGCAGGAGAGGACTCTTTAAAGTAGAGACACTACATACTGATATACACCTGAACATCAGCAGGAGAGGACTCTTTAAAGTAGACACACTACATACTGATATACACCTGAACATCAGCAGGAGAGGACTCTTTAAAGTAGAGACACTACATACTGATATACACCTGAACATCAGTAGGAGAGGACTCTTTAAAGTGGACACACTACATACTGATATACACCTGAATATCAGCAGGAGAACACTCTTTAAAGTAGAGACACTACATACTGATATGCACCTGAGCATCAGCAGGAGAGGACTCTTTAAAGTAGAGAGACTACATACTGATATACACCTGAACATCAGCAGGAGAGGACTCTTTAAAGTAGAGACACTACATACTGATATACACCTGGACATCAGCAGGAGAGGACTCTTTAAAGTAGAGACACTACATACTGATATACACCTGAACACCAGTAGGAGAGCACTCTTTAAAGTAGACACACTACATACTGATATACACCTGAACATCAGCAGGAGAGGACTCTTTAAAGTAGAGACACTACATACTGATATACACCTGAACATCAGCAGGAGAGGACTCTTTAAAGTAGACACACTACATACTGATATACACCTGAACATCAGCAGGAGAGGACTCTTTAAAGTAGAGACACTACATACTGATATACACCTGAACATCAGCAGGAGAGGACTCTTTAAAGTAGACACACTACATACTGATATACACCTGAACATCAGCAGGAGAGGACTCTTTAAAGTAGAGACACTACATACTGATATACACCTGAACACCAGTAGGAGAGCACTCTTTAAAGTAGACACACTACATACTGATATACACCTGAACATCAGCAGGAGAGGACTCTTTAAAGTAGAGACACTACATACTGATATACACCTGAACATCAGCAGGAGAGGACTCTTTAAAGTAGACACACTACATACTGATATACACCTGAACATCAGCAGGAGAGGACTCTTTAAAGTAGAGACACTACATACTGATATACACCTGAACATCAGCAGGAGAGGACTCTTTAAAGTAGAGACACTACATACTGATATACACCTGAACATCAGCAGGAGAGGACTCTTTAAAGTAGAGACACTACATACTGATATACACCTGAACATCAGCAGGAGAGGACTCTTTAAAGTAGAGACACTACATACTGATATACACCTGAACATCAGCAGGAGAGGACTCTTTAAAGTAGACACACTACATACTGATATACACCTGAACATCAGCAGGAGAGGACTCTTTAAAGTAGAGACACTACATACTGATATACACCTGAACATCAGTAGGAGAGGACTCTTTAAAGTGGACACACTACATACTGATATACACCTGAATATCAGCAGGAGAGCACTCTTTAAAGTAGAGACACTACATACTGATATGCACCTGAGCATCAGCAGGAGAGGACTCTTTAAAGTAGAGACACTACATACTGATGTGTTGTTCACGCATTTTAAGAAGTTATATTGTCACTTATATAGGGCATATATACAGTATATATTATATATATTATATTGCTGGATTATGTGTTCATTAGGTGGTAAAAGTGGAAGACATTTTAATCACTTTATAATCTGCTGATGGACATTTTAACCTATATCCTGGCTTTCTATTGATTTAAGGTAAAAAGATAAATAGTAAAAAAGATAATTACAAAGTAGAAAAAATATATATAAATTAAAGATTAAGGAATTTCAATAAAAAAGTGAAAATTGAATAATAAAAAAATTAAAACAAATGTGACATTTATGTGATAATTTGTATTTATTTCTATTGATGTATTCTTAATCATCTGTCTTCTCTCTCAGATCTCGCTGCCACCATCGATACCTGCGCCTACGAGCTGCGTCAGGTGGGAGACGGCTTCTACTGGAGGTACAAGCTGCTGGAAATACTCCTCAGAAACTACCACAACGTCACCAAAATCAAGTGAACGTAAAAGTGGAATTGGATTGTTTTACTAAAGTGTTCGGCATTCAAAGCCAAAGCAGCAGAAGAGACTCTGAGACAGACTCTGATATCATCTTGAAAAGGGATGGAAACTTCTGGAAAAAAGCGCCCTGATGTTTCGGAGACGCTGGATGTGGACTGTGGTCGTTTTCAAGTCTGCAGATATGCAGAGAAAAGCTACATGAATCCATGCTGTGTGAATCCACGAGGCATGCAGAGAAAGTGCAACACCTGGATGGAGGTTATCTGCTAAGAAATGCTGATTCTAACGGGTCTACTCGATACATACTTCTGTGTATATATGGACATTACATCTGCATAAGTAAATCCTCGCTTCTCTTTGTGGAGATTGATATATTTGTATGTATGATCCTTAATAAATACATTATGAAAACAAAGTTGAATTGTTCATTTGCTTGATTTTTTGTCAATGAATAACCAATTTAAGAAAGGTTATTCAAACTGGAGGAACCCGGAGTGCCCGGCGATAACCATACATAACAAATTAAGAAATACATTTTTGTTTTTCTAAATGAATAACCAATTTAGGAAAGGTTATTCAAACTGGAGGAACCCGGAGTGCCCGGCGATAACCATACGTAACAAATTAATTCAGTTTTTTCATCCCCCAAAGAAAGGGTACATTTGCGCCCATTTCAAGTGGAAGAACTCCCTTCCTGGTCCGTCAAGAAGCCTACATCCATGAAGAACATCCGGGCTGTTCCTCGATGTTCTCCGGCTGGTCGCTCGCCACGTGATGCGCCGGGACAATTGGGAGGCTGGTCTTTCCTCTCAAAGACCCCCTTGACTTTGTTCCAGAACGTCGGCTTCTTCTGTGTGCCGGAAGCCTCAGTGGGACGTTCGTTAGCGTTGGTTCGAGACGTCTCGTTGAGTGCATTGCTCCGTGTCTCGACTGTTTGTCCTCTAGCCCGGAGTCCGTTGTTCTTTACGTGGACTGTTTTCTGGTTCTCTTTGAGGTTGTTGTTCTTTACGTGGACTGTTTTCTGGTTCTCTTTGAGGTTGTTGTTCTTTACGTGGACTGTTTTAATGTTCTCCCTGTACCTATGGCCCTGCTCCAGAAGAGTGACATTAATCTCCTTGAGTTCATTGTTCTTTGCCCGAAGCCTTAACATGCAATTATGCAGTCCACTGTTCTGCACCCGGACTGTTTTAATGTCCTCTTGCAGTCCATTGTTCTGCATCTGGAGAACTTTTATGTTTTCTTGTTGTCCAGTGATTTCTTCCTGGCATGTTGTAATAATCCCCTCCAGTACAACGATACTTGCCAGATAAGTCTCTTGTTGGTTCTTATGGATTCGAATGTTCTCCCTGATCATGTCGTGATACTTCTGATCCAGATTGTCTTTGTCTTCCTGAATTATGTCAATTTTACGATTCAGTAATTTGCACTTTGCCCTGAAAGTGTTGAAGTCCATCTGCAGACAATGGTTCTTCACCTGGTGTGTTTCACTGGTTTTCAGAAGGGCGTCATATTTCCCCTGCAGTTCAGTGAACCTCTCAGAGTTCTCCATCATGTCATCATCTTGCTTGTTTTCTGGCTTGACGACAGCCCTACCCTCCCTTTTCTGAGCTATCTCCATCACCCCGGTAATGTCTTTCTGGAGGCACTGACTGACTGTCTCTTCCTCGATGAGGATCTCCTTCAATTCAGGGATATCCTCAATTTGTTTGCAGAGTTTCTCGACATCAAGGGCCTTTAGGTCTCCATTACATTTCACATAAAGTGTTTTGGAGTATGTCATGACTTTATCACACGTCCCTAACTCCCTGTTTAATCTCCGAATCTCACAGGCGTTCCTGCGTTTTCTAGTCATTTGAGCCATCACTCTTTCTTGTTCCACAGCAGCCATTTCTTTGCGTTCGAAACAAATATATTTTGCACAAAGTAAGTTGTCTCTATTAAACACCGGGTGTCCAATATGATAAATAAAAATGGCGCGCTGAGAGCTAATGTCCTGCTTCCTGTCACGTAAAGATTGAGATCTGTAATGAATTGAGTCCGTCAGCACAGCTGTTCATAGACAGATTAGAGCCATCATGTGACGGAATGCGATGATGTCATAGCCATCAAAGGCACACATGGAATGTCCGGTCGTGTTTGTGGTTGCTTTGTGGTTTACTTCAGGAAAACAGTGACATCACTTTTGAAGGCTAAGGGGCGGGACTCTAAGGGGCGGGACTCTAAGCGATTGACCAATCACAACAGAGCCGGCCCGCTAGCCAATGAGATGCCTATAATACGCTTGTTTGTGCTTCTCTAGGTCTCCATATGTGTTTTCTATTTGTTAGCATTTTAATATAAATATATGTATAGAATAAAATGACCACAGTAGCACGGTGCTAAATTCAGGCACTTAAGGCGAGACACGGCAGGCAAAAACATAGATAGAAGAGACATGAAGAAGAGGGGACACATGTTGATGTAGGAGAGACATGGAGAAGAGGGGACACATGTTGATGTAGGAGAGACATGGAGACGAGGGGACACATGTTGATGTAGGAGAGACATGGAGACGAGGGGACACATGTTGATGTAGTAGAGACATGGAGAAGAGGGGACACATGTTGATGTAGGAGAGACATGGAGACGAGGGGACACATGTTGATGTAGAAGAGACATGAAGAAGAGGGGACACATGTTGATGTAGAAGAGACATGAAGAAGGGGGACACA
>NC_047515.1:34758109-34768649 GCF_902827115.2 Pseudochaenichthys georgianus
ACACACACACACACACACAGAGAAAGACACACACACACAGAGAGAGAAAGACACACACACACACACACCAAAAAGTAATAATAATTAATAAATAGATGAAAAAACATTAAATTACAAATAATATTAAAACTGCGGTCACAGACGTGCACACAGTTGTGGGCGGGCCTTCGCGTCCGAGCGCCTGTAGGGGAGGGTCGCCGGTCGTCCCGGTGTCAAGCAGATGCGCGCGTGTCCTCCGAAATGAGCCGTTCGTAATTTCTCAAACGTGCGCGTCCCGGACTCCCAGGTCTTCCGGCAGCGACCGGGAAACGTATGTGGGCTCGCCGCCTCGAAGGAAAACACATTTCTGTAAAGGCTCGTCGACGATCGATTATCGCGGAGGCTGTCTGGAGGAGCCTTAACCTGTTAAACCCCGAGCCTGTTTTTCAGGTTTCAGGCTCGAAAATGACATTCCCAGAACAAATGACCATAACTTCACTTCTAAAAGGTTTATATGAATTTTATCAAATCAAGGTTACATCTGTGAGTTGGATGTAGAAGTGTCAGAATCAATATAGATTGCTCTGTGTCAGAGTAAATTCAGATGGAACATAGCAAAAAAATGTAAATTCCTGTCTCCGCCTAAAGAAAACCCATTACTTATAGTGAAGACCAACCTTGAATGATGGGTTAGTAGCCTAAAAGCTTTAGGAATCCAAAGTCTAACATAATAAGTACCCTGTATCAAGATTTAGGCAAAACAAGTGACATTTGACCTTTTTAGAGAGGTTTATGAAAATAAAGTCCAGGCGGAATAAGCTTTGGGCACATTTGGGCACATTTGACCTTTTGCAGGTACCAGACTATAAACATCATTGTATTACATTGAATCATCACTATAGGTATTCATTCCACCCAAAACAACAACAACAAATATTTAAAAATATATATATATATTATTATTTTTTTAAATAATTAAAAAAAAAAAACAGGGTCCCCTTCGGGCTTAACAGGTTAACCGTGGCGTGCGGTGCAGTGGGTTGTGCAGACGTTCTGCCCTTGACTGTTTGTTTACTCAATAAACGCATCTCCTCTGGATATTAGGCCATGTATGTTCCATACCAGTAGAGTTTGCTTTTTGTTGTTGTGTTTATTGATCAAAAAGCAAACCTTCAATACAGCGGTTATGTGGTCAAGGTAAGTAAAGTAATAATTTAAGCTGTGTATTGGTTAATATTAGCATATGACTTAAAATGAAAACACAACAGCATTTCACAAAACACCACAGCATTTCAGAAAACACCAGCAGCATTTCAGAAAACACCACAGCATTTCACATTGGACGGAAAGGGTATTCCTTTAGGGAGAACACTTCTTGTTTATGATTGGACAGAGCCAGCCAGACAGCACTGCTGTGATTGGTTGTTTTTGCTGCCAGTGAAGAAATGACGCTTCGTGATTGGTCAACGTCCGACAGCGCAATATGTCCCAACCGGTCCCTCCCAACACATCAGCCGTTAGCACACACTCAGAGCTCACAGCTCCTCATATCTGTTCAGAAACTGGACAAAAGTTAAATATGTACAAACCACAGACTGTCTATGTCATGGCGAATACAGTCGCTGCTTTATTTATGTCTGTATGACGTTGTTGTGAATGTGGACGGAGCAGCTACAGGTTAGTTTAGCCTGATGGATCCGATTCCATTCTGAAAACACACATTTTAAAAGCTTTTCGCCTGCCGTCTTGTCTGCAGACTTGTCAAAGCATTAATTCATGGTTTTTACTAACCGTTATCAGTATGTAGTTACTTCGGCATCACTTTGAAACGTGTATTACAATTAAATCACTGTCAAATATGTTCATTTTGTTGTAGTTGGTATCTCCTATAGGATTTACATGGAGATACTTCCCGCCCCCTCTCCAGCGCGTCTTGTTTGAATGACAGGAGCAAACACAGCTGACAGCCGCGGTGAAACTCAAGCGATTAGAGCGATGCGAATATTGGGTAGTCTACCATAGTATTTACATGGAGATAAGCCCCTTAAAAACCATGAATTAATAAAGCATTAATTCTGTGTTTACTCCTGTGATTCAAAAATCGGAATCGGATCGATCAGGCTAAACTAACCTGTAGCTGCTCCGTCCACACTCACAACAACATCATACAGACATAAATAAAGCAGCGACTGTATTCACCATGACATAGACAGTCTGTGTTTTGCATATCTTTAACTTTTGTCCAGTTTCTGAACAGATATGAGGAGCTGTGAGCTCTGAGTGTGTGCTAACAGCTAACGGCTGATGTCTTGGTCCAATCACGAAGTCATTTCTTGAATGGCAGCAAAAACAACCAATCACAGCAGTGCTTCTCTGGCTGGCTCTGTCCACAAACAATATCACAAACAATAAGTGTTCTCCCTAAGGAATACCCTTTCCGTCCAATGTGAAATGCTGCAGTGTTTTGTGAAATGCTGCGGTGTTTTGTGAAATGCTGTGGCGTTTTGTGAAATGCTGTTGTGTTTTGTGAAATGCTGTGGCGTTTTGTGAAATGCTGTTGTGTTTTGTGAAATTCTGTTGTGTTTTGTGAAATGCTGTAGTTTCTTGCACTTCAGGGCCACCGTACCATAGAGATGTTTTTATTTTAAAGTAAATTGAGATGGAACATAGTAAAAACATGTAAATTCTAATGTCCGCCTAAAAAAAAAACATTACTTATAGTGAAAACCACCCTTGAATGATGAGTTTAGTAGACTAAAAGCTTTAGGAATCCAAACTATAACATATAATAAGTACCCTGTATCAAGATTGATGCAAAACAAGTGACATTTTACCTTTTTAAGAGAGGTTTAGAAAAATAAAGTCCACCTCACCTCTGGGTAATTTGGGAACCATCAGTTCCATTTGAACGTTTTCACTGTAAAAATCATTGTATTACTTTGTATTATCACTATAGGTATTCATTCCATCCAAATACAACTGTTGTGAAAAAATAAATAAAATAAAATAAAACATACTCTGTTATCGTCTTAGGCCCCACGGACCCGTAATCGCGTCATTTTCAGGAAACAACGTCTAAGGAAGCTTAATATTTAATAAACTATGAATATTTTATATCCATAGAACGGGAAAAAAACTAATTTAACTGATCTTTTTCATTTATTTTTTCACAAAAAACACACAATGCTAACAGTGAGCCTCTGAATTAGCCCCGAGCGAAAAATGCTAACCTATTACTGCACCGAAAATCACTCCTAGCTCCCTTATTACTTATCCTAGCTCCACATCCAACACATTGTTTATGACCGCAAGGAGACACATAATCTAACGGTGCCCACCTCAACACTAAAAGATACAAACTAGCGAGGTTACCAACAAAAACGTACATCAAAACAAGTGGCGCTAGGTATTAGCATTAGCACTGCACACACCCACCGCGTGTTCCAATGAAAAGCATACATATATATAAATAAAGTATAAAGTATAGGTCAACACATTTCAGTATAACACACCAATTGCGATATTACTCACGTTTGACTGTGGAGCAGGGTTTCTATGTACCGAGAAGTGAGTAGTTTAATGAGTCTGTTGACGACAAAACCTCCGCGCACACAGACAGCCAAGGCAAGCTACCTGAATTAAGCCTCTCCCTAAACCGGAAATACCGGAAATGTGACATCCGGTTTGTCATTCACAATAAAGTTTTTCAAAATAAAGGTACATTTAATATTGACGTATCAAATTGATTCAAATGTCTTACACAACACATGTATCGAGACAATAAATGAACTGTTTATATAGTCAATCAACACTGTGTATGTTACTCATTACAGGATAATCACATGGCACTAAATCAGACCGGCTGTTCTCCTCTGTTTACATCCTGCTGGTTTAAATTATGTGTTCTATAGGCTCTGTGCACAAGATTGAGTTGAGTAGTGAGCCATTCGTTTTTTTTTCGTGGTGAGATGTCTGCTGAGAGGTCCTTGTATACCTTCGCTGACTTTGAGGACATCTGGGTCTGGCAGCTCCCCCCGCACGGCCTTGTAAAGTGTACTCCTTTGAACACAGCTACATACAATTACTTAGGACAATATATATTACCTTACACCGTCAGCAACTGTAAACTGCTTTGGCATAGTGGAAATGAACACCATGTCACTCACTCTGCCTGGTTTCACACACTATTAATTACACAAAAGAATTGTCAATTTAATTGAAAAGGTCGTTGATGCAATATACTAAATCAGCTCTTGGCACAAAGGAAATACTCATTAAATCATGGATTGGCTGTGAACACATACTGTTATATTGTATTGCATAGAAAGATGTGTTACTGTTGTGCTTGTAGTGGATATACTGTTTGTAGTCGTAGATAGAAAAACAAAGATGGAAAACATTTCACC
This sequence comes from Pseudochaenichthys georgianus, assembly GCF_902827115.2. Lineage (NCBI taxonomy): Eukaryota > Metazoa > Chordata > Actinopteri > Perciformes > Channichthyidae > Pseudochaenichthys > Pseudochaenichthys georgianus. The sequence goes on from NC_047515.1 coordinate 34,762,495, forward strand.
ATAGGCTACATTGTTTAGGAGTTTTATATGTATTGGGTGTTTATGGTTAATGTGGGAAATTAATAAGCAGAGCTGTTGCTGGTAAATGTGTGTGCCATCATAATAGTAATGTGTATACAGCGTTTCGTGAATATCTGGAAAACTATATGCGAGTAGTTTGGAGTCATTTGAGACATGTAAATCGTCAAAATGGTACATTCTCTGTTAGCCTTACGTTCGCCCCGATTGAGCTAGCAACTATTTTATTCGCAATTTAACATGATATTGGATATGGGCTTAACTTGTCCTGGACTGGAATTTTTCCCGATCTTTTCCCGAGGAGGTGTTTGCGAAAAGCGCTTAAAATGCATGAATAACACAGATTTTCAAAATGGCCGACTTTCTGGGGGGCGGGGCTAATGGAAGCTATTTTGAAATATGTCCGCAATTCCATCAGTAATGTCTGTGGCAAGATTGGGGTAGTTTGGAGAAACTATATGTGACTATCGCACAATAGGGGGCGCTACTGAGCTGGTGTACAAAAATGTAAAAAAATGTTGTACAGTCTGGAAAAAGACGTGGGTTGTGACGTGTGTTCCAAGTTTTGCGTCCGAAAGTCATTTTAGCGATTTTGTGGCATTTAAATCGTCAAAATTGGTACATGTTCCGTTAGCTTACGAGCTCCCCGTTTGAGAAGTCGACTATTCATTCGCAATTTAGCATCACATTGGATATGGGCTGATCTTGTCCTGGTTTGAAATTTTTCCGATCATTTTCCTAGGACAAGTATGCAAAAATGCGCTTAAAATGGACATATTTCAAAATGGCCGACTTCATGGGGGGCGGAGATAATGGAAGCCATTTTGAAATATGTCCGCATTTCCATGAGGAATCTCTGTGCCAAGTTTCGGGTAGTTCGAAAAAACTATATTTGACTACCGCACAATAGGGGGCGCTACTGAGACATATTTGCTAAAACGTCCGATTTTTTTCTACAGTCTGGAAAAGGTTGTGGGCTGTGACATGCGTTCCAAATTTAAAGGCCGTAACTCATTTTCTCCCCTACTTATGGCTCGGTACATTTTTTAACCCTTCGATTTCGAGAAAAAACTGAATAGGACATGCCCACATTTTTCATTGGTTGCGACCCTTTAAATCTCAGTTTATACTCACCCTTGCCAGTATGTCTATGACAATATATATTTTTTTAGTCCATCGGTTCTTGAGATATAAATTAGTTGTGTTTTTGGCGCCCCCTATTGTTCGAAATGAACATTGTTTGTTGTGCCTATTCCCCAAGACACACTGAACCTATCCACCGAAATCTGTGATATTTGGATATATTTTGGATGAATTGTGAGCATTTATGTGTAGGCCACACCCTTTTGCTAATACGTTTTGATTGATGTCGGCCATATTTTTCCACACCTCGTGCTCATTTTATACGGTAATGTGTCTGCCCCTCCATTGATGCTGTGCACTAAGTTTGGTTTGGAAAATCAAGAAATTGGAATTTAAGTTAATATTTCAATGTTTTTCACATTATGCTAATTTAAATCAAAGTAGGCGGAGCTTCGGGATATGAGAGGATAATATGTAGAGCTGCTCCACCCGGATAAGTGTGCAAAATGTCAGGTCCGTCAGACTTACGCTGCGACTTTGTACATTTTTCGAAACACTGAATTTACACAGGTGGCGCTAGAGAGCAAGTTGAAAAATGTACACCCATCGAATCCAGAATGTTAACATTTTCACCGGTCCTGGCGGCGTTGCCAAATGTCGCTACATGAATAGTGTCGTAACCCCCTCAAAAACAGGTCGAAAGTGCAGAACCGGTAAAAGAAGAATAATTAAAACTGCGGTCACAGACGTGCAGTTGTGGGCGGGCCTTCGCGTCCGAGCGCCTGTCGGGGAGGGTCGCCGGTCGTCCCGGCGTCCTGCAGGCGTGCTGGAGTCGTGGTAAATGAGCTGCGTGTGATCTGACCAGGAGGTATTAGGCTTGTGTGTTAGTGGTTCTGGCTGTGTAAGCAGGGTGTTGATTTGTGGTTCATGTTATAGTTGTTGAATGGAGGTATAGTTAAGAGTTGTTTGAGTTTTTACGGGATATATTTGGCGTGTTAAAGAAATGTGTACAGTCCAACAATAGTTCAAGCCACGACAGGAATTTGAACCCTGTCTCATATGAGAGTCCATACCAGTGGTGTTTGCTTTTTGTGGCTGTGTGTATTGATCAAAAAGCAAACCTGCAATACAGTTGTTAATGTGATGTTGTCAATGGCACAACAATGATGCGTGAAGCTGTGTGTTGGGTAATAGTGATGTATGACTACATATGTAGTTGTAACATATGTATTGCACTGTATTGCAGGATAAAATTGATCTGACGTAATTGGGAACAGCATGCTATGTAATGTTAAATGTCCTGTTAGCAGGGCAGTGGGGTTTGCTATAAGCATGAAAGACCTCTCCATTCCCTGTGTAGTAAGACATGTAGGTGATTAGGTGTGGTATGGGAGAGAAGAAAAATTAAAACAGTTTGTGAACTGGAATGGAAATAGTGAAATGTTGGTGTGATTTATTTAGTGTATGTAATTAAACAGAGTGATTGGTGTTGTGTGAGAAGTGATATGTGTAGATGTGCTGTGGATGAGGGTGGATTATGCAGACGTTTTTGCAGAAAGTGGAACAACCTGTGGAAATGACTGTAAAGTAATGCACAGTAGGGTTGGTTACAAGTGCAAGATGACACAGAATTAGTTGGGGTTTGTTGTGGATGGTGTTGACATTGATATAGGCAATAGTGTGCCTCATACAGTGCAGAACACTTACCATCAGACAGGGTGACGTTGCAAAGACCTTTAGTCTCAGTGCCCATGGAGAAAGTCCAGAGAGAGTCAAAGATGTCAATGTGTCCTTTAAATCCTGGGACCAGCACTTCAATGTCCAGCTTCTGTGCTTCCATCTGAACGGAGTCCAGCACTGAACCCTTCCATGTGCAGTAGGGCTGTGCGATTATGGCAAAAATCATAATCACGATTATTTGGGTCAATAATTGATATCACGATTATTTTGACGATTATTCATTGACCATTTATTGAACTTTAAAACAAATAATATTTTACCAATAAACAAGATCAACAAATATGTTGGAGCGCACCTCCAAAACCATACTAAACATATATTATTAATATGATAAATAAAAATAAATTAGACCAAAATAAATTAAATCAAATATGATGCAGTGCACTGTCACAACCTACTGAAAACTCCTTAACATATAGCCAACATTTTGGTAAAACATATTCCACTCAGTTAAACGTTGAAGGCTGGCCAACCGTCATGGTCCAGAAGTAACAGGAAATAAATGTTGAACTACAATTTAAGACCAAATAAAAATGTTTAGGCCACCATGGCAAATGCTGGTAGGGCTGCTCATGTCATCTCTTAAAGATGTTTTGCAAGAAACACCAGCCTGTTGACATGGTCTGGTTTCAGAGATGAGCGCAGGCAGGAGACAAGCCACCTGTACTGAAGACCCTCAGCCACGCCCCGACACATGGGGTGACGCCGGCCAATCACAAAGCTTTGATGCGTTCAAGTGCATTATTCTGGCACAGGAAGATTATGTTACAGGACATTAACGATAAAACAGAATATTGTTGTTCTATTTTTCTCTCAACTTCCCCACGGCATTTGTCATATAGTGCAGGCAGCGCAGACCTGCTGAAATGATACCGAGACGGCATCGCGTAACGCTTGTCCAACGTGTTGACACGTTGCTTAAAGCCCTGGTTGCTAACGGCGCTAACTGGGCACATGTCTTTAGCGATGTGAAATGTAATGGCACCTGTAATATCTCTGTGTCTCTGCGAGCTCGTCGCGTAGGCCGTTGCTCTGTACAATGCGTCCTGAATCGATGACTGTGTGTGTGATGTGGTGGATGAAGTCGAGCGGGCATCTGCTTTGTGTTGTATTAATGCCCGGTCGTATTGCACTTTGTCGTTGTATTTCAGATGATTAAAGAGATTGGTTGTGTTAGCGTGTGGTGCCAACACAACCTGCACTGTACTTTGTTTTGCTCCACGTCGGACTCCTGAAAGCCAAATGACTTCCAAATAGTGGAAATAGTTTTACCCTTCTTTTTAGTGAGTTGCTGCTCTTGTTCTGACATCTTCGCTCGCGCTGAACACTCACAACACATGTCACTCCCACGTGGCCGAGTGGGCTTTTAGGGAAAGCGAAAGCGCACCCAGCAAAATAAAATGTTGTCAATTATGCTGTTTTCATAATCGTCGCAAGCCATAATCGTAATCGCGATTAAAATACGATTAATTGCACAGCCCTAATGTGCAGACACATGAAAGTGTGTGTCGTATCAATGCAGCAAGAGCACGCAACTTGGCCCTTGGTTGTCCTTTAATAGGCAATGTAAACCACCTGTTACCAACTGTCGTTGGCTGGATAATAACAGAGGAAGGCAATGTAGCACATGTGCATTGAATGGATTCATGGCACTGACCTGTGTTGTGAGGAGGAACTGCTTTTCGAGTGAAGCGACTCATCTTTTGCCTCTTCAGCCTTGGCATCCTCACATATATCTGAAACGTACAGAAAAACACTGTTACACATCATGGGCAGACGTCATTGGTCATGTAACGACTGCTCATGTGTTAATTGACAATCATGTCAGTTATGTAGCATGACAGTAACTACTTCATAAGCAATATGGCATGACACGTAACATGCCATGATGTAGAGGGTGCACAGCATATTACCTCATGATATGACCATTTGCTTGGGGACATTAAGCAACACAGATTATATAGTGTGAACGAGCAACTCAGAAATGGTGGTTGTTGGAGAGCAGATATGGTAGACTACCGTCTGAAATGTGTGACAAGGACGTTCCACAAACTTCTCAGTTCCTGATTGGCAGTAGTTTGGTAATGGATTGGCATTACCCAAGCTTGGCTGCTGACAGTGTGTCCTTTTACGCTATGCAGCTTTAAGAGTGAATGGGTGAAAGTGCAATGACTGGAAGTGCAGATGTAAGCCTTACACTGACATTGTAGAGATGACTAAGATGTGTTATGTGTATGTGATGAGTTTGACACATGAAAAGTCAATGAGGAAATGCAGTAGACCACACGTAGGTGACATGGTGTCGTGGGCCATACTAAACAGATACATGGCTATTGCACAGCTAGTATTAGCTACAGTGACCTTCTGTGTATCTCTGTCTCTCTGTCTGTCTTTCAGCATGTAAATAACATAGAGCAATACATCGTTGGACGTACATACGTGCAAGTTAGCTAACAGCGCTGCTCCTGTCCTCGTCCCACACACACCCTCTTGTAGCCATGATTACAACCAAGACACACTTGTCACTAATAGCTCAGGGTATGATGTGATATGTCGTAGCACAGAAAGCACAGAGAGAGAACTCCTAAAACCACGAGACATGAGTTATTGTGATTCACTATTATGTAACAAGTCTTTCTATAGGCTTATTGAAATGTGGGGTGACGTACATAGTCACAAGTCCTGAGAAATGGATTTCTCTGCTGTTAGAGAGCTATCATAGTGAATCAATATTGACTGTGAATGTATGCAAACATGTATGGCATATAGCTGTGTAACAGCAGTAAAATCCATGTCTCACTTATTCTGACTATGTACTTAACCCCAAATTAAATTAGAAATATTAGCAGAAATACAGCTTTCCCACTCAATACAAGTGGAACCTGGCTCCAGACGGTGTCCTAGGTTTATATAGTGTCTGATGTGATGTGTTCCATCAGAACAACCTTCTGGATCCGCACCAGTCTGGTTTCAAGGCAGGTCACTCCACAGAAACTGCCCTCATTGCTGTCTCTGAGGAACTGCACACTGCTAAAGCAGCCTCCCTCTCCTCTGTCCTCATCCTGTTGGACCTGTCTGCTGCATTCAACACGGTGAATCATCAGATCCTCCTTCGCACTCTCCAAGAACTTGGAGTCTCAGGCTCTGCACTTTCCCTCCTCACCTCATACCTCAAAGACCGCACCTACAGGGTAACCTGGAGAGGGTCCGAATCCGACCCTTGTCAATTAACTACAGGGGTCCCGCAGGGCTCTGTTCTTGGTCCCCTCCTCTTCTCCCTGTACACAAACTCGCTCGGATCTGTCATTAGCCCC
>NC_047515.1:35473849-35508849 GCF_902827115.2 Pseudochaenichthys georgianus
CTGGAGACTTATCCTAACCTTAACCATAACCAACACATGCCTTACCCTTACCCTTAACCTAACCCTAATCCTAAACCTAACCACGTCTTCAACCTAAAATTAATGATTCCCCTTATGGGGACCTCCAATTTGTCCCCATAAGGGAGGTGAGTCCCCACACGTGACTGTGTAAACAGATGTAGGTCCCCACAAGTATCGTAATGCTAGTACACACACACACACACACACACACACACACACACACACACACACACACACACACACACACACACACACACACACACACACACACACACACACACACACACACACACACACACACACACACACGCACGCACACACACACACACACACACACACACACACACACACACACACACTATATAACTTATCTCTCAGTGAAAGTCTGTTTGATAGAGTTTATTTGAATTTATAACAGATCGACAGACAATGAGGTGTATGTCTTGGTAATTGTGTTGTTTAACAACACTTTAGTTTTGAAAATGCCCCCTCACATATGGATATACAGTTGCAAGAAAAAGTATGTGAACCCTTTGGATCCTCCACACATAGCGTCATGTGTTCCTTCCAAACAACTCAGCGTTGGTTTCATCTGTCCACAGAATATGTTGCCAGTAGTGCTGTGGAACATCCAGGGGCTCTTTTGCAAACTTCAAACGTGCAGCAATGTTTTTTCTGCACAGCAGTGGCTTCCTCCGTGGTGTCCTCACATGAACTCCATTGTTGTTCAGTGTTTTACGTATCGTAGATTCGTCAACAGAGACGTTAGCATGTGCCAGAGATTTCTTTAAGTCTCTCGCTGACACTCTAGGATTCTTCTTCAGCTCATTGAGCATTCTGCGCTGTGCTCTTGCATCTTTACAGGACAGCCACTCCTAGGGAGAGTAGCAACAGTGCTGAACTTTCTCCATGTACAGACACTTTGTCTTACCGTGGACTGATGAACATCAAGGCTTTTAGAGATCCTTTTCTAACCCTTTCCAGCTTTATGCAAGTCAACAGTTCTTAATCGTAGGTCTTCTGAGAGCTCTTCTGTGCGAGGCATGGTTCACATCTGGCAATGCTTCTTAAGAATAGCAAATTCAAAACTGGTGTGTATTTTTTCTAGGGCAGGGCAGCTTCAACCAACACCTCCAAGACGCCTCATTGATTGGACTCCAGGTTGGCTGACTCCTGAGTCCAATTCGCTCTTGAAGAGGTCTTTAGCCTAGGGGTTCACATACTTGTTCCACCCTGCACTGTGAATGTTTACATGGTGTGTTCAATAACAACATGAAAACATATAATTGTGTGTGTGGTATTAGTTTAAGCAGACTGTGTTTGTCTATTGTTGTGACTTAGATGAAGATCAGGACACATTTGATGACCAACTTATGCAGAAATCCAGGTCATTCCAAAGGGTTTTACTTTTTCTTGCAACTGTATAAAGAATAATAATGTAGTAATCCAGAAAGTCCAAAGCTAAAACTGTCTTCAAGAAAATGTTACGTAGACATAGTCCCATCAGCCTGGAGCCTTTATCTTGATAACATCCTATAGACATACATGAAGCTATAATCAATGAACGCTTTCTAAAGGGTGACTTCATACTGCTCCAAAATCCTTGATCTGAGACTTTTCCAATTCTACTGTTACTTCCGTCACTAGCGACAACTATAAGAAAAAAAAGAACATGGTGTTTGACAGAAATAACCTGCCCCCCATCAGCTGAGGTCAAGGATGGTGTTCACACACATTGTCGTTTCAGAGGCATTTTCTTGTTCAACACGTGCCACACTTTTTATACTTCTTCTTGCTGGCCCAAATAATAAAGGTGAAATAAATCCAAGGCAATCGTTATCGACCAAAAATCTTTCTTTCCGTGGAGACTGAGTGTGCCCGGCAATATGTCAATCTTCCCCTGCCATTACCTCTCTGCCAGTGCTCCCTCTCCTGAAATAACTCTGCTCCATAATATTCACCATTCCATCCATCATGATTATGTCTCAAATCCCTGAGAGCCTCCTGCACCATATCCCTCCACTCAGTCATCAGCATTTTAGTTAGATGAGTTGTCCTCATCCTCTATGTGCTCTGCTCATTCTCACCAAGTGAACAGGAGGAACTGGGCAGACGGGGGCCCTGGATCCCCGAGTCATGGTGTCATTTCACAGCTCATTATAGTCCAAGGATCATTTCCTTCAGATGCTGTCAGCGGTGGTGCCAGATATGCTTTACCTGGCAGATCTGGGTCACACAGTATCTGCAAATCATTCTGGGCTCCTCTCTGCTGTCCATCCAACTGTTAAGTCAATCATAGGCAAATATGGTAGACTTCACATAGTTAAAACTGAAGGTATTGTATTATGCTGCAGTTGGAATTGCCCCGGTGTGCCACCACTAGCATAACACATATCCTTGAATATTGTATGCACTGTATCCCTGCCTGTTGAGCTACACTGCATTTTGTTGTGTCTAAAAGTAAACCTGATTACCTGCAATGGTAAACTAATGAATGCCTGACATCATTGTAATGAGCCTTAATGAAGCATTTTCCCAGAGCCATTAAGATAAAGATTGTAATGGATTCAGTACACAGGTGTGCTAACATTTATCTCCGAATCAATGGATTCCCACTGCCTGAGCTGTAATTAGACTGCCAGACTCTGATAAGGGTCATGCCAAACTTTTGTGTGTGCGTGTGTGTGTGTGTGCGTGTGTGTGTGTGTGTGTGTGTGTGTGTGTGTGTGCGTGCGTGTGTGTGTGTGTGTGTGTGTGTGTGTTGCTTTACATCCACTGCAGTGCAGTACAGAAGGCTTTCAAACAGGCTTGTTATAAATGATCTGATTAACTTTGTGAGCAGATTTAGATTTTTTTCTCAAGGTGCAATTGCTTTATAATGATACATCGCTTCAGAATAAGGGCCAACGTGTACTGTAGGCAGATGTAATTTGGTGAGGTCTGCAGTACTGTACTGTAAGAACTTTCTTTCTTCATATGTGCCGCGCTAAAGGGAAGAAACTTGCAAATGAGTAATGAAAGCCTGGTTGGCGTATTGATCTGGTGCATAACGCTTTTGAACAGAACACGGTTGCCTTTGTCAAGATGTTGCTGTTAGGCTCATTTATAGAGCTCTTTCGAAAGACAATGGTCAGAGATCATATTTTTAAACAAGATTGTAATTATTGTATACTGTTTGGTTTGATAATGATATATACTGGGGATTACAACTTAAGCAACAGAAACAATCTGAATACATTGGAGGCTTCCTTTCAGAAATGATATGACGAGAGAATTCTGGCAGGTTTGATCTTTAAGAGGCCATTTACTTGATAGCAAACACCTACCGTAATAGAATTGCCAGACAGAAATGTAAACCCACATTAGTTAGGCTAAAAGATCATAAAAGCAGTGCCAATCTTACCGTCAAGAAAGTGACGGACTAATATGACTTTGAAAAATAGTAAGCAAGAAAAACATGCCAATCAGGTGTGTTTAAATAATGAATACAAACAAACATCCACAAGGTAAGGGGAACAATTCCTTGGGGATTGGAATCGGACCGCTTGTTATGGTAATGCGGTGTCAGCTAGCGATGGCAGTGGTGCATGCTTTTATCTGGAGAAGACACACTTAGTTTCTAATGAACCAACTGTTGGTAATATAACGACAACAAAACATGGATACATGGCTTGATCTCGTATAAAATATACTGTTGTTTTGGAAAATAACATATGGTGTGATGCTTTTTATTTGTTATTGTGTTTTGACGGGGTTATATTTGGGATGTGCGACAGAAGAAATCACCGAGTAGAATCAGTGTGAAAACTGTAAGGTTTCAGCGTTAGAGTGATGTTGACTCTGTCCTCTCGTTTCAGGTGTCATCACTTCCTGTCGTTGTGCGTCACCTGCCATCTTGATGGTGATCTCCTGCTCTTGATTGTTTGCACCTGTGCTCCATTAACTGTTGTGTATATGTAGCCCTGTTCTCCTTTTGTCTTTTGTCGGTTCGTCTTGTCTACCAAGTCCATGTCTGTATTCTCTCGTGCCAACTTTGAGTTAGTCGAACCTAGTGAACTATTTAGTAGTCCTAGTTGATCCTAAACCTTTTTTGTATAATAAAAGGTACTTTTTGAAATCAAGGAAGAATCGTGCATTTGAGTCTTTGTGAGTCCTCCGTGTCAAAAACAGCATTCTCCCCTTTTCTATGAAGACGCTGAACTCCTCACGTTAATCCCCCAGCCCACAGAGAAAATGAAAACTGTCCTTTCACAGCCATGTTGAGGCTGCTGTGTTGTCTGTGCTACATTACACAACGTTATATAATGCATGATAGATAGCATTGTATAGTTAGGTATGCGAAGGTTATTGCATCTTGTATTCCATACAGAGATTTTTTGTAATATTTATATAATATTCTTCTTGTGATATTCATTTGTGTGCCCTGCTGGTATCTACTTTATAAAAGGCACATCTGAAAGGTCATTCAAGTGAATTAAACTGACTTTCTTTGTACGTACATAACCTTTTTATCATGTTGGGTCTTTGTTGATGTAAGAAGATTTAATTTATAAAGCATAAAAGGAAAGTTCTCACATATCTTAGAAGGAGATATACTGTATGTATTGTTAATCATCAAGTCATCAAGAGTCAACGGTAAATGGATGTATTGAAGGTCAACAGATTAATATAGAATATATGAACGTAATATTTCCCAACGACACTTAAAACACATTAAATAAAACATGTAAACATGTTTATATCAGCATTAAAAAAATAAGTAATTGATCACATTAATATGTGACATGGACTAAATGCAAATCATTTATTCAGATTAACCTGTTTATTTTAACTGAGTACAAACTATTTTCTTAAGGTTAAGACTATTGCAATATTGGGAAAAGCCAGAGACCTTCTGGACCACAACTCACTGTATACTCTATATAACACACTGATATTGCCATATCTGATTTACTGTGTGGAGATTTGGGGAAACACGTACAAAAGCAACCTACAGCCGTTATGCACATTACAAAACAGGGCTATAAGAGTTATCAATAATGTTGGATATCTTGAACACACTAATGTATTATTTTTGAAGTCACACATATTGAAGTTCACTGATCTGGTTACATTTAAAACGGCACAAATCATGTACAGAGCAAGACATAATCTACTTCCTAGGACATTAAAAACACTGTTCATAGACAGAGAGGGTGGGTATACTTTGAGAGGAAAGCTACATTTGAAACAACTCAAGGTCAGAACAACTCTGAGAAGTATGAGTGATTTTATGGAATGGTTTGGAGCAGGAGTTCAAACAAAGCACGAGCATAATTCAGTTTAAAAGGATGTACAGAAACACTTTTTGGGAAAAGTATGAGAATGAAGAGAGGTGATTGAAGATGAGAAATGATTGTATATGTTTGTATACATGTAAATGTAAGTAGGAATACTGTAGCTTGCATAATGATTTAAAGGACAATCATTGATCAAGTAAGGGGTGGGAATTAATAAGCATTTGCTTCCTCCTACTCCCTTTCGGACACACATGATTTATTATTATTAATAATATGAAGACTTTTTGTGTTGAATATATAAATATTATCATGAATGTGGATAAATACTGTATTTTAACAATACAGTATTCTGTTTTTCACATTTGTTATTTTTTATTATTTATTTTTTTTAAACTGTTCGAAATAAAGACTGAAATGAAGGTGGAGCTACAGTAACCAATGATTGGCAAGTTTTTCTGAAATAAAAAGGAAAGTTGTCTTTACTGATTAAGTAAAGTACTGAAATGGTATACTCTCAAACCATTGTATAAGGTTCGAAAAACTTTGTACGTTATCTCAAATAAAAAAAGAACAGTTATTATTTTATTTGAAATGTAATGTTTAATCTTTTTTTTTTTAACTGCATGATATTTTATCTCTGAATGTATTTACATAGAAAATGTCGGCATTGAAGGTGAAGTCAAGGAAACTGTGACATGAAAGTGGACCTCGTGCGTTTTGTGATGAGTTGTTTATCTCTTCTTGAGTCTTTAAACTTTCTTTGGGTTCGACACATGCAGAGAAAATAATCCCCAAGCCTCACCCATAGTGGCTGCACCACAGGCAAACTAGGAGCTCATTGAAGTGAGGAGAAAAACAGAATCTGAAAAATCAAATTCCACATAGCTTTGAAGGAGCAGCAGTACCACATCACTGGGTCGAATGTTTCAAGGGGCTTAATAAAGCGGCGGTGAATTAAAAGTATCAACACATGCATCACTTATTGATCAAAGCACTTAAATGAGTTTTAAACCACTACATTAATTAGTTTTTGTTGGGGGGAAAACAAACTCAAACCTTTCATGCTCCCTACTTCTCTTCTACTCGTTGAGGCTTACTCAAGCATTATGGGAAAGGCAGTAATTGCATAGACCCCTAATGAAGGCATTGTAACATATTCATTGAATTCATCTGCAGAACTGCTGTTGTATTCGAGGCTGCAACTCCCGCCTTTTCCACACAGGGGGTGTTTCTCAATGTCGTGGAAGGCAGCTCCAGAGCCACTATTTCAAGGATGCTAGTCATCGAGTCCCGCCGAAAGACTGTTCCAAAGTCCAGGATGCTTGGAATCCTACCGAGGCCGGCGTTCTTCGTTGCGGGAAATTTCGAGGCTGCACATGTGTAGGATACACATGTGCACATGTGCGCAAAGCATTGCGGGGCCTCGCATATGACACACACCTGCACACCTGTTAGCCTGTTCCACAATTCTTCGTTTTCCGAGGCTAGGAAGGATTCTTGCATCGCTTCTGAAGGACCTGACTCGGAGGGACTTGTCCTACCAAGGAAGCGTCCTCGACATTGAGAAACACCCAGGGTTAACCGCTGCAGTTTTGTCCGATGACTGACAATGGCCACAGGTACAGCTGCCTCCTGCCTGTGAGCACAAAGCATTTCTAATTGGTCTTGACAGGAGCTTCTGGTTGCCTGATTTGATCTATGCAGCCTCTAGAATATTTATTGTTTAGCTTCACTCCACCCTGTGCCTCTAAAAAATACATTATTTGAGACCTCATGGGGGTCTCAACCAGAGGCAACCGCGATTCCAACATATCCTGGAGATAAGAAATAAATGAAAGGAAGACAAAAAACTGTTACATAAAAACTCTACATGCCTTTGGTCCACTGGTTCAGATTAATTGTTAGCCTAACTTCTATCAATCAATCAATCAATGTTTATTTATATAGCCCAATATCACAAATGTTACATTTGTCTCAGTGGTCTTCACAGTGTGTACAGAATATCAGTATGACAATACGACACCCTCTGTCCTTAGACCCTCACATCGTACAAGGAAACACTTCCAAAGAAAACCCAGTTTAAAGGGAAAAATGGGAGAAACCTCAGGGAGAGCAACAGAGGAGGGATCCCTCTCCCAGGACGGACAGGCGTGCAATAGATGCCGTGTGTAAATTGAAAAGATAATACATTTGCAACATAGGTAGTCCAAATGTAGTCCTAGTTGTCATCTTTATAACTTATCTAAAGGTTAAAGCCCCCAAACAATAACATATCTAATTAAAGAAGCACTAAGTGAGAATAAAATATGCATGCTTTTTAATATATAATATACTTAATAAAAGCAGGATCACAAATAATTGTTCCTTTTATAAAGGCCCTAAAAAAAGTTTAATAAGTCAAGGATAGTTTAATTATATTGTATGATGTTTTAATTTGCTGGCTATACAAATAAAAGTACTATGATGCGACACAGATATGTATTAGTTATTTATTAGTTATTTGTAATTTTGCATATATTTTATGGAATTTGTGATTTTTTGTTGGCGTTCTGATTTCAAGTGTGAGCATCATAAACACACATAAAACACTAGGAAAACTACAGCATTCAACATCAGTATGAAAGTATTACCACAAGTACGTTCTTGATTTGCCCACTGGCCCATTTAAAAGTACTAGTATGCTATATATTTTTGTATTATTGAATTATTATCAGCGATACATTAACATGTAAGGATCATGGTGATTGCTGGTTAAGGTAAATAGACAGTTAAGATCATTTATTTGGGTTGTTTTTTGCAAAGTTAACAGTGCACCATCTCATGGCATGGTTGTTTGTTTAGTAGTAAAACAAATCTGAATCGGAGTTACTATACCTGTCCATTGTACATTACAATATAGTACATTAAATAAAACAAAAAAGTCCTCTAACCCATTATCTAAGGAAAATTCCCAAGTGATACCTGCCAGTGTTTCTTACACGGTTGAGGTAATGTCATATTTTTCTTTACAGTAAGATGTAATTTTCACTAATTATAATATCAATGGTTAAACCAGTGGATACATAACAATACTTTATGACATTTGGCCTCTCTTTAATTAGTCTTCACAGAGATTACCATGTAGAAAATGAATTCAAATACCTGACGTTTGAACATGTTAATGTGACATTACATGGCAGGAAAGGTGGCATTTTGAGCAATAGGACGTTGGTTCATTAGGAAAGTCAAAGAAGGAATCTTTGAAAAACTGTCTTTTTTGGGGGAATAGAATCAGCTCAGATAATGTCATGTCAAAGACTCCCATCATTAGTGGAAATGTGGTGATTTCCTGGCAAGGCTTCATTACCCACTGTAGTTTGAGTGACAGGAACGGTGTTATAATGTGACAATCTGATTTTACTCCGTTGAAGTTGGAAGTATTTTTCACAAAAGTCTTTATATATTCCTCTAACTTCAGGTGCCTTACTTTATGGTAATGTAAATTAAAATGTTGGATATTTTATTCAGTTGACTTGTGACACTGAGAATTATCAAGACGGCAACAACAACTTGAAGGCATAGGCTAATTAGGATCAGTTTGAGTGATGTATATATATCTACTGAAAACAGATTAAGAAAATTCAAATACTTTGCCTGATGTCAGCATTTTGCATCCTCCAGGCTCTTAAGTAGCACCGTGCATACCCAAAGTAAAAAAAGCCTCTTGTAATTCCCAGGATGCAAAGCAATGGAGCAAAGAGAGGTGGGGGTTTCTGTATGATGAGCACTTGCAAATTGATGACTAGTGAAGATCACTGACAACTTCAAAGCATGGAGGATCCAGGTCACCTGCGAAACAGTGTATGCATTAATGTGTTCTGATTAAAGAGCAACATGCATTGATCCACATCCACCCAGCCAATCATTCCTCACCAGAGCATTATTAAGGAAATGATCGTCCAGAAACAAAAACAGACAAGCAGATTTACTACTGAACAGATGTTCTAGAACTAATGTAATTAGGTAACACTTTGTTTTGCAAATTAGGCAAAGCCCAGGCATCTCCCTATGGTCCACGGTTTCTGATTTTACATAGCTGATGCAAATATATTTGCACGTTGTGATGCTTGCCTGGCTCTTGTCCCATGACCCCGTAGAGTAAGCAGTGGGCCGTGAGGCGTTTAAGGTGTTTTTCTTATTGGGCTTTTCAACAAGCCTTTGTACCGGGACCACCGGCATTCTCTGACTGATACACATCAGGAAGAGTTGTTGTAAAGAGTTGTTCTACAGATGACATTTTGTTATGGATTTTTTGTCGCACTTAAGATATTCATTGCTATCGGGATGTTAAGAGAATTCCATGGAATATAACAAAAAGTGTATCTCGAGCCGGTTTCTGAAACTTACCTACCCCACCTTTAAGCATATCATTTCTAAAATCACCTTTTTTTTTTAAATTGTACTATTTGATACAGCTGAAGTTTATAATATTTTGCTTGATTATCACAAGAATAATCCTTTAATTAAAAACAATTCTAACCTCGAACATCTGTAAAATATGTTCCCTATTTATATAAATGATCTAAAGAAACAAGAACAATTGAAATTATCAAGATGGTATTTCGTAATTAATGACAGTATTATTTGGTCCTCCACAGTTACAAATTGCTTATTTGCATCCTTGCCAAAACTTCAATGAGAAGATGAATACCGCTCTCAATTTGTGAGAGTGCCATTAATCTTCTCGTTGAACACTCCGAAAGAAATCAAGTTAATGTATTTCCCATAACGTCAGTCTATTCCTTTAAGATTTGCAGTTTAAACTGGAGCAGATCAAGAACAAAACTCCATACAATGGTGTTAAATGTTGACTTGCTTTTTAACAACTGCTGCAAATATTTTTTTTCTTCTTTTAAAAATCGTCATTAATAAATGATAGCTAATCAATAATGTCCTCTACTCTTTTGCAGGAGTTCAAACACTCGCTGCACTTGGCAAGAGAGTTAACAGAGTTACAGACTAACATACTGAGGAGCCTGAAAGATACTGTAAGTCGGAGAGAGATGAAGGGGGGGGGGGGTTACAGTAGAGATGGCAGTCGTTCAGCTGGGTGGAGGACTGGGACTCGGAGAACAAAGGCAGCCCCAGCACAGATTCTGCTCTGGGAGTTCACACTGTGAAAAAGTAAAGGGACGGCTAGTGTTTCCTTTCCTTCCATTACCCAGAGGTCTTAATTAGTTTAGGTTAATCATGCACTGCTGTAATTGACTACTGTTGTTCCTCCTCTTCATCTATCATTTCACCGCCTGGAACCAACCTGTAGTGGGGAACCTCATTTCATGTAACACCGCTGATGCACCCCAATTCCCTAATATGATTGTTCTAGCCCCCTTCCTCCCGCTCGTTCTCCTCTTTCTTTTTACTCTCCTTCTTTAATCTCTGTTTCCCACTCACAGAATGAAGCGTGGATATGTATGTAAATCTTCACACTAACTTGTTTCAAATTTCGAGCAGAAAAATCTAAAAGTCCATGGCAAGACATGTTACGGGTCGTTTTAGTTCACTTTATTCATCATTTATAACTTCCAATACCATGAATACAATGTTTTTGACATATCTACTCTAATCACACACTGTGATGCTAGCTCTTTTTTTTACCACTTTGAATATGTTATCATAAAGCAGTCATGTTCAAATTCAAAATCAAGAGGGCACTTGTAATCACCAAGTGCATCCCTCCAAAAATATTAATCAGAAATGCTAATTATATTTTATTTTAGGGAGATGTATTTCTTGCTTCAGAAACATTTAAGCTTGTTGTAAAGTCACTATGTTGAACTAATGCAGTTTTCCTTAATTATTGGTCACAATTCAAAGAAAGACGATGTTAAATAGACATAGAGAAAACACAATAGAGGACAGGACTACATTTGTATTTGAATCTAGAGACATTTGATAACCGTGCTGATTTACGCTGCATTATTCATCCACGACAAATGAGAGCCAAAAGGAAAGGGGCTTCATGAAAACATGGTGTGTCCCTAAGTCTGCTGAAGTAAACCAAATGTTGTTTTGTTGAATGTTCCAAAAAAAGCCACAGTGATTGTGCCCGTCTATGAAGAGGAACAAGCATTTGTGTCATTACCTAATCCCACGAGTTACTGTTGAATACATGTAATTCAGTGCCGTTGCATTTTTAAGTTAAGGATTGGATAATGTTGGACTCTGTGTTTGTCATAATGCACTGAAAGGGTATTTGGCGAAAGGTAACCTGCCAGGACAGTTCCAAGTTGTAATCTGGGCCCAGATACCTTTCTCTTGTATTGGTGGGATCGCTGTTATAACACATTTTTTATAAAGAATATGTGTATTGTGTCCTTAAACAGAATGATAAGCCAGGAGTTGTTCTAAATGCTGGCAGGCTGTCTTAGTATTTAGTGCCTGGAGCATTATCACCAGCTCGCTTTTTTTCTCGCATTTTATAGGAAGAACATTTAAACTCACACACATTTTGAGCTCTATGATGTGTCTCTGAGCCTTCATCCACTTTTTCTCTCTGTATCCGCTTGGATTTTTCTGTCATCGTTTATAATATGTGTGTCCAATTAAATATACTGTTAGGGAATTTCTTGTGTAAGAAATGCTATGCATGTGTGCATGTTTTCTCCGCCTATGTGCAGTGCCTGATCATGCTTTGTGCTCACAATATGCCCACGATCATCACACCCCCAAAACAGAGGTGAGGGAAAAGTGCAAATGAGTACCCTGTGATTACATACAGTTGCAAGAAAAAGTATGTGAACCCTTTGGAATTACCTGGATTTCTGCATAAATTGGTCGGTGGAAGCCACTGCTGTCCACGTTTGAAGTTTGCAAAAGAGCACCTGGATGTTCCACAGCACTACTGGCAAAATATTCTGTGGACAGATGAAACCAAAGTTGAGTTGTTTTGAAGGAACACACAACGCTATGTGTGGAGAAAAAAAGGCACAGCAGCACACCAACATCAAAACCGCATCCCAACTTTGAGGTATGGTGGAGGGAGCATCATGGTTTGGGGCTGCTTTGCTGCCTCGGGGCCTGGACAGATTGCCATCATCGACGGAAAAATGAATTCTCAAGTTTATCAAGACATGTTGCTGGAGAACTTAAAGGTGGGGTAGGTAAGTTTGAGAAACCGGCTCGAGATCGCTAGAATTTGAAAATACACAACCGGAGAAAATCTACCACTTCCTTATAGAGCCCCTCCTCCAACACACACGAACGCGCACATGACCAATGAGGGCACGAGATAAGTTTGTGCCCCGATGGGAGGCTGACAGGCAGGCAGGCCCGGCTAAACGGATTGGTTGTACTTTTTACAGTATTACGGCTTCTACAGATGACATTTTTTTATGGATTTTTTGTCAAAGCACTTCAGATATTCATTGCTATCGGGATGTTAAGAGCATTCCATGGAATATAACAAAAAGTGTATCTCGAGTCGGTTTCTGAAACTTACCTACCCCACCTTTAAGTCCACCTGTCCACCAATTGAAGCTCAACAGAAGATGGGTGAGCAACAGGACAACGACCCAAAGCACAGAAGTAAATCAACAACAGAATGGCACAGAAGAAAATACGCCTTCTGGAGTGGCCCAGTCAGAGTCCTGACCTCAACCCAATTGAGATGCTGTGGCATGACCTCCAGAGAGCGATTCACACCAGACATCCAAAGAATATTGCTGAACTGAAACAGTTTTGTAAAGAGGAATGGTCCAAAATTCCTCCTGACCGTTGTGAAGGTCTGATATGCAACTATAGGAAACGTTTGGTTGAGGTTATTGCTGCCAAAGGAGGGTCAACCAGTTATTAAATCCAAGGGTTCACACTTTTTCCACCCTGCACTGTGAATGTTTACATGGTGTGTTCAATAAAAACATGAAAACATATAATTGTTTGTGTGGTTTTATCTTAAGCAGACTGTGTTTGTCTATTGTTGTGACTTAGATGATGATCAGAACACATTTTATGACCAATTTATGCAGAAATCCAGGTAGTTCCAAAGGGTTCCTTGCAACTGTACATATCTACAAACGAAATGATATACATATTCAAAAACTATGTTAGACATAAAGACTTCTCTAATGTCTGTAGGACAAAATAGGCAGCCTACATCTGTAGCGTTTACAGTGTTCCCTTTTCCTTTATTACCCAAAGGTCTGAGATCAATGAATGGAATGATGTATTCATAATTAAGATGCATAGCACCAATTCACTGAACATACCTAAGTCAGAATGTGGCAACCCTGTTGGGAGGCACAGGGGAGAGATAACGGCTGCTGCCTGTGCACACAGCATAATGTGCAACAACATCAGTGTCTCCGTCAGTACCTCATTTAGAGCTGCTTTAGACTGAAGGACCAAGACGCAAAAGTAACGTTTGTCAAATCTGTTTTAAAGGTCCCCTAATAAACTGTTTTTCATCAATATATTATAGCTCTCAGATATATACAAAACATGTCTCTGAAGTGTTTGGCTCGAAATACCAAACAGATCAGTGCAGCATTACCCATAATCCCCTCTGTTTCAGCCCTGTTTAAAAGGGCTGATTCTCTGTCTGTTACTTTAGATGAAAATAAGGAGCCCCTCCCCACGCACCTCTGAGAGATATTTGGTTACAAAGAACACAATGGTGCTCTAGGAGGAGATAAGGGGGGGGGGGGGGTTACCTTGGTTGGTTATTGGCTAATGGTTACACAACCAACAAATAGTTATGACATCATAAAGTGGCCAAAATCTGATCAGCTCATTTTCAGACAGGTTTTTATAGAAATGGATCAGGACAAAAAGAGAGAGAATCTTTTCAGGATGTCTTCACACATGTTGATGTATAAAATACGTAAAAAGGTGGATTTTGCATAATAGGTGACCTTTAAAAGAAAATAGTTATTTAGGTTTTCTTTGGGCGAATCAAATACAGAACATGTGTATGGTGTGATAAAAGACAATCCTAAGCCAAGAGTTGATATTTATTTTAATTAATATGTTTGCTTTCTATAGAATGTCTAAATGTTGGCAGGTTATCTCAGTATATGGTACCTGCGGTATTATCACCAGCCCACTGCTACTTCTGGCATTCTCTAGGAAGAACATTTCAATTATCACACAGAAAACTCTGCGAATCCTGAGTGCACCTAGAGCTGATGTAAAATAAATAAAGGCATTTCACGCCAACTGTGCAAAGTAAATGTGTTTGTTTCTTCTGTCACATTGTAATGGTCTCCGTCCCTTGAGGGGGGGTCCTGCTGTGCAAACCTGTTTCCTGATTGAGGCGTATCTTGTTGAGTTTTCCTATTCCAGTTCAATAGTGCCCTCAAATTGTTCATGTCTAATTTCTGTGTGCCACTTTCTGTGTTTATTCAAGGCCAACAGCTACTCTTGGATTGGATGACAAGCCAAAGAGACACTGGGCTGCAGGGTGGTGCCAAGCCATCTGCTCCTCCACAGCTTCCAAGTGGGCGAGAGGTGTGTCGGAGCAGGAAACTAAGAGAATAAGAAATCCAACTTTAACCCCTGAAACTGTGTGTTAGCCTCACTTTTAATTCCCAAGAGGCTGCTACTGTATGAGTTGACAAAACACATTGTGAAATTAAATGATGTAAGAACATATGAGAGGTTCACAAGCTTCAGTGTGAGGCTGCTTGCTCTTTATAAATAAATAAATAACCACATTTTTAGATGTTGTATTACTCATGGAACCCTGAGGAGAATCCCAGATGGCAACACCTCAGCAGTCCTGAGTCATCTTTGTAGAGTTTGTATAGGTCGCATCGCAAGAAAAGAAGAAGAAGAAGAAGAAGAAGAAGAAGAAGAAGAAGAAGAAGAAGAAGAAGAAGAAGAAGAAGAAGAAGAAGAAGAAGAAGAAGAAGAAGAAGAAGAAGAAGAAGAAGAAGAAGAAGAAGAAGAAGCACCTGTTTTGACTGTAACTTCGCCATGAAAACATACACAACATTTTGAACAATTCTTATTGAAGTGTACTTGAAGGATTGTTACTGTTTTGAGTGTGCATTTTCTTGGTTCATTGTACTTATTGTAGGTCGCTTTGGATAAAAGTGTCAAACAATTAATGTAATGTAATAAAGAAGAATTGTTAAGCGCAAAATATTGTGCAAAAATCTGCATCAAAACAGGCGGACGAAAACCCACATTTTGTCCCAAAGTAAAATGCTTTCTAGGCAAGGAAAACGATTAGAGAGTGGTTGAAATGCTGTAGGTTTTATCATTACAACAACAACAAAGTGGGATAATGTTTGAAATGATGGCACCATTTTAATGTGAAATGATTAACTAGATTGAGGGTGATCATTTTTGCTCAGGCTTGCATGAGAAAATATGTCAGACTCTGCACTGCGAACAAACAAACGCATTCTGGTGGAAACTAAAACTACACTTAATAATTATTCTTTCACTTTCTGTTTCCGTTGTCTTTGCAAAGAAATAACAAGACATTTTCACATCGCAAGTCGATAGACACAAACAAGTCTTCTTTGAGAACAGCGTGTTGTTGTGCTTCTATTTTGGTTGCCTATTTGTTAATGTGTACAAGGACTTTCATTTTGATTTCCTCAATGTCCTGAAAGCCGCAGTCACTGGCATGCTAAACTGGGTATCAATTACTGCCATTGCACTCCTGCATCTTTCTTTCCTCTCGGTTCCTTTTCTCTGAGAAGGAACAAACGGTGACTTGCCGGCATCTGAAGTCCTGGTTCAGTGACGGAGGGAACGCCAGGCAATAGCAGGTAATAAACAAATGCGGCGGAGTAGAACAATAGCAGACAGGAAGCGCACAGATTGTGACGCCTGGCTTACACAGAGGAAATGTTTCCATTGTTAAATATAATCATCCTCAGTTCTACATGCAAACAATCCCTTGGGAGTTCATTTACTGGAAACTTGGCAAATGTAGCAACTTCTCAGATTCACTGCTGTGTGTTTGAGGTTAATACATGCCATTGGATTTATTTATTTGACCCGAGTAATTGCCTTTAGTTTTCAGAAGGGAACTACATGGATATTGAGGTTATACTTTCTTTTATACACTGTATAATAAGATTGACCAAATGCTATGTTAATATAATGATTACGGATCATAATTACGATTATGATCCGATAACCATCCGGACGCGATGCGATGTTTGGGGGCGGCGCGATTACATGCAAAGTCAATGCAGAGATTCCAGGGGGCCGCGACAAACGCTCGAGTTACATTTTTTCAACTCGAGCGTTATATTCGCGTGACGTGATCTCGCTGTAGCCAATCAGCGGTGAGGATCTCAGCCTGCCGTCACTGACGTTCAACCAGAAAACATCAGCCATTAGCTGTTAGCAGTTAGCACACAGAGATCACAGCTCCTCGTATCTGTTCAGAAACTAGACAGAAGTTAAAGAAGAACAAACCACAGACTGTCTGTGTCATGGCGAATTCAGTCGCTGGTTTATTTATGTCTGTAGGCCGTTGTGAGTATGGACGGAGCATATAAAACGTTAGTTTAGCCTGATCGATCCAATAGATCTCCATTCAGAAAACAGGCAAAAAAAAAAGGTTTTTCGCCTGCCGTCTTGTCTGCAGACTTGTCAAAGCATTAATTCATGGTTTTTACTAACCGGCATGTTGTTACTTCGGCATCATTTTGAAACGTCTATTACAATTAAATCACGGTAAAATATGTTAATTTTGTTGTAGTTGTCCTCCTAGCCAGCGCATCTTGTTTGAATGTTGCAAGTAAACACAGCTGACAGCCGGGGTGAAACTCGAGCGCTTTAGACCGATGCGATAGGAGCGATTAGAGCGAAGCGAATATTCGTATCGCGTCCGGTGTGAACGCAGCATATCTTTAGCTAAATGCAACATATTATTATAGACATATTCGAAAAACATTTTAAATAATGCAGAAATAATGACGGTAGTTCTTGCTTGGGACACTATTTCCCCAAGGCCCTTTCAAATATTATGAATTCCAAACATGCCCCATTTATTGCAGCTTCAATTAATACATCTGAAAAGAAAACAATACAAAAATAACCAGTTGTGACAGACATATTAAGAATGTACTCAATGAAGCATGCTGCCACTTATGGTTCTTGACAACAGAAAATTATATTTCCTTAGATTAGTTAAATAAAAGGGAGGACATTTAATGTGTATACACCAAATGCCCAATTAAGCACATATCATGGTATGTCACAACAAACTCTATAAAGCACTATTTCAGAAGTAAACACCAACATGCCTTACTGTCCATAGCTCAAATAGTGTATGTTACATTTCTTACAAATGACAGGAAACAAGGTCTCTAAATGAAGCAGCATTTTGATATTGGTAGTTTTTTGCATAGACATATAAATACTAGATGGCTCATGGGAGATTTTCCAGCGTAGCTGACCGGCCGCCATCTTGCTACAGTCAACAGTTACTCTGATTCGCGTTATGGTAGATGTTGTAAGGTGAGTAAAAACACAAAAATACTCTTAACTCGCTGAAATCTTGACTGATTTACAAACGGTTTGGTTTATTATAAACATTACTAGCATCGCTATGATACAGGATGCTTGGACATGTTGAAATTGCAGCTTTTCTTTGTGTATGTGGTTGTATTTATTAGCTGGCTAATAACAAGAGGCTGTGAGTGAGACCTAGTATTACAAAGTTCACCGAGCAACTTTACACCAGTGGGAGAGGCAGAACTGCTCTTTCTTTTCAACATAACTTAAGTTACACATGATTTCTTCCAAGTGGTTTGGCTTGTTAAAAACATCTTGCATTATGATACAGGAATTTGCTGGCTTTGTGTTTACAGAAGTACCTGACTATGCCGGACTTTTGTGCAGCCTACGGATGCTCCAATCGCCGCTGTCTGCAAACAAGAACCCGTGGGATCACCACATATGTTTATGTTTGCTCAGTCTAATAAACCCATAACATGGTTGTGAAAGAATACCAAAGCTGAGGCTGGACGATGATTGATTGTTGGTGTGCCATGTGTCACCGTGTGTCTTATTGGTTTTGTGTTATACTGTATTTTATTGTGTGCAGCTGGTCCTTATCTCCAAGACACATTTAAAACAAATAACCTTGAAGCCCCATCTCTCCCCACCTGCTCCTGCTTCCTACATCCCCTCCACACCACACCAAGTTGTTCTTCTTAATAATAATAATACATTTATGTTGGGGGGCCGCCTTTCATAACACCCAAGGACACCTTACAGGGGCATAGGGGCAATATAGGGAACCATTTAAACAGTGGATTTTGTGATATATCAGCCGGGGTGAGACAAGACAAACCACAAATGGACTACAGAAGGACACAAAAGGACACATGGTACAGTTTATATTATTCTTGGTCTTTTTTCAATAACATATTTCAAAGGTTCTGGATTTGTTTACACATCTAGAAACTAAATACAAAACTAGGATGATATGAAGATCTCATGTCAAAAATAATTGTGATAAATTAGACAGAACTGGCCTGTCTGTGAGCACATTTTATGTTGGTTCTTCTGATAAAGGTGTGAATATCTAAATAATATACCAACCTTGTGTGTGTGTGTATAGCTATTGCTTTATCTGATTACTGTTATTTTCATATGAAAGTCCATGATTATAAGTATGCAGTATCATAACTACATCTTTGATGTTTATAAAAAACCAAACCGTTTGAAAATGTGTTGAAAATTGAGCAAGCTATGGTTATTTAAATAGTAAACCATAATGTTATGAATGAGAGCACTGCCTGTAGCGAGATGGCGGCCAAGTGGCAACGTCGGTCTCCATTGGCCAGCAGCGCGGGTGAGTCATCTAGTATTTATTTCTAGCTATGGTTTTTTGCACAGTTCATCGGAAAGTCAGGAGATAGGGTATATATTGGTAGCTAAACTGATCAATTAATCAAAAAGACCAAAGTGTTGATAGTTGGTGTGTAACGGTTCACAGAAGTTACGGTTCGGTTCATACCTCGGTTTTGGGGGTCACGGTTCGGTACGGGTTCGGTACAACAAGGAAAAGCAAAAAAAAGTCCCAAACGCATAATTTTTTTTTGCTGTTATTTTTTTTTTACAGTAGTGCAAGTTTTGGTATGAAAATAAGCAACTCTAACATTTGGAATCATTAACTGTATTACACAGTTAAAAACAAACCACAAACAGTAACACACACACTCAGATGGCCATATTATTTATATTGGCTGATGTCAAATAAAAGGTTAAATAAGCTGTACAACTAAAAATAATGTCTTGAAAATATTAATATAAATAATAAGAAAGTGTTTGAATCACAATCAATAAAAGGCAATACAGAACTGTATAACATCTCCTGATGTCAAAATATAAAATAAATACAATGATAAATATAAAACAAAATAAAATCTGTACCTTTCGGAGCAATGTCTAACATGTGTAATTAACTTGTGAGTAGGCCATTATGCCTAAATAAAGCTTCACTCTATTTTCAAGTTTGTCTTCAAAAAGATGAGTTTGTCTACGTTGTCAGTAGTGAGGGCAGATCTGTTGGCGGTAACCATGTCACCTGCCGTCGAGAAAACCCTCTCGCTGGGGACTGAGACTGACTCGGATGTGATTGAGCATGTTTGACGTGTTACCACTAGCATACCGCACCGCTGTCGAACAACGCCGACACACCGTCCTCATCCGATCCACAACTCGCACCCCACCATTGTTGTAGTCCACAGGGAACCCGAAATGTTCCCACACACCTGATTTAAAAGAAGCAGGTGGGTCTTCTAGCTCCTGTGTGTTGTGTGAACTCGCCATAGCTACTAACTTTTCTTCTTCATGTATTGTGTTCGTTTTGGTGTGTTTTGTTGTTGTTCTTCATTTGTTATTTACGGGCGGCTGGCTTTTAGGCGCAATACCGCCCCCTGGATTATATACAGTGTAATACTGCCCTGAGTGACAGACTTTTTTCCCACTCGTAAAAAAAGGCGTATTCGCCGTGTGACTGCATGTGCCGAACCGTGACGGTACGGGACGAATACGGATACCGTTACATATGATAGTATAATTCAATGTTATTAACCATGGCCTTCATTTTATAGTCTGAATACTTAAAGTGTACCTATCATGCTATATTTGAATAATATATTGTAGGGCCATACCTATATAAAACATTTTTTTTCAAAATACCAAACAGATCATACATTTTAGCCATGTCTCAATTCGCTCTATTTGCTCTTTTCCAGCCCTGTTTTTGCAAGGGCTGATTCTGCGAGAAGTCTTCTTCGCTGCTTTTGTGGCAGACTACAGGGCCACTTACAGGCCTGGCATATGTACTACAGCGTCTCCAGCGCTTTCGAGCTGCAATGGCCGTGGCCCAACCCCCCATTCCCCTGATAGGTGGAGAGTTGCCCATAGGCGTAGCACCCCTTTTCTGACGTCAGAACAATTCAAATCTGTATCAGCTCCGTTGTTGCCCCGTTTTTAGAGATTTGGGTATGGAGGAAAAGAGAGAGGGTACTTGCGTACCATGCTGCGAATGGATCTGGCCCTTCCTACATCCAGGACATGGTTAAACCGTACACCCCAGCACGTGCTCTACGCTCTGCATCAGCCAAACGGCTCGCTGCACCCTCGCTGCGAGGGGGACCCAAGTTCCCATCAGCAAAAACACGTGGGTTTGCTATCCTGGCTCCAAAATGGTGGAATGAGCTCCCCATTGAAATCAGGACCGCAGAAAGCTTACACACCTTCCGGCGCAGACTGAAAACTCATCTCTTTCGACTCCACTTCGAGCGATAGAATGACTAACAAAGAACTGCTAACAGAGCACTTATATACTAATAAAGGACTGGCTTATCTAAAGCCAGTTGAGTAGCACTTGAAACGATTGGCTCTTTGAAACCTGATGTTCTTATATGATTCTGTTTTCTTCAAGGTTGTGTCTTCCTGGTCGAATGTAATTATTGTAAGTCGCTTTGGATAAAAGCGTCAGCTAAATGCAATGTAATGTAATGTAAATGTAATGTTGTGTTTTCTGACACTTGGTGAGTTCCCTGACACACCAGGGACACATATTCATGTATCAAAGATGTACAAAAGTGCATTTTGCATGATAGGTCCCCTTTAAGATATTGGCACCAAATGTAGTACAAATATTCCTGGTTCCCAGAGGATACATCTTACTGAATGGTGATCCTCTGACTTTTCCTCTTGCGCTATCAAGCGGTTGACATTTTCGTGAAAAATGTATGGTCCTCACATAATTAGTTTAGAACTTTGGTGGTCCCCTGACTTCTTATCTAGTGTCCATATTAATACAAAATCTCACTTTGTGAAATATTTCGGATTATGTTTAAATAACCCCACAAGTGCTTTCTAATGTTACAAATCACTTAATGCTGCTCTTTAAAAATCCTTATAGGGAAAAACATTTACTAAAGAATGACAAATATGCATGTATGTATAAACCCTTGAATGACTGAATACAGTTTTGCCTGACATTTATCTTTGCTATTGTAACTTTAAGATGGTTAACTTAAGCGCCTATTTTGGGAAGCAGAACAAAATGAGAAAAAAGTCAAGGTGAACATGCAGATGTGTCCTCTAGTTAAGTGGAGAGCTTCTGTAGATAAATGAGAGGTAGTGTGAAACGCAATCCTTTTATCTTCCCCTCCTCTTAATCTAGCATCTGTCCCTGAAGACATTTAAACAATGGACTCCGTAATTAAGGAACTAAAATTAAATGAGGGCAAAAGTTTGCTCAGTGAGGTATAATGATTGCACTTATTCTAGTTATGCAATGTCATGGAGCAAAATAAAAAGTGTACATTTAGCAGCCTTATGATGGCAACGTTAAAAAGCAGCAGTTACTGTTCATGTAGGCTTAGTGTGCGCTACAAAGAAAACTCAGAAAAAGCAGCAATAATCTTGTCATTTACTTGTTTAGTCTTTTATATTTTCAACAAGGCATCAACAAAGTTAGCGTCATTTGGCTTCCAAAACATTGTTTATGCGGGGTATCATAGAGACATATGGATCCAGGCAGTTTGTGCATTGTGTTCTCATCCCACTTTCTCTCACTCCGTCGCACACACACCAAATGCATCGATATCCAACTTCGCTTTTAAGTCTCATGGCTTGACACAAAGGGGATCCTTCCTTCCCCACACATCATCTGAAAAGAGAGGAAATCTAAACTACAAAAAGAGCCGTCTCGCTATTCAATGGGGGGGAAACCCATTCTGTCACTGCTGCCATTCTGTGTGTGATTACAGTGGGGACGGGACCCGCGGCCTGTGTTGCTTTTGCATCCTGTCATTAAAGGTTTTTGTGTCTGTATAATGAATGCTTTTCTGTGGGAGGTGTCACCGCGTCCTCTGTATACATGTAACTATCGTGTTGAAAGGTAATACAAACATACTGTCCGTGATGCACAGATGTGTTCGATGTGAGGGGGTAGACATATCCACAGCTGACCTCTCTTTGTTAGCATCTGGAAACCAAGGCATTGTTAGCAGCTGCTGTCTCCACATGTGCATGCACCCTAATGATGTTCCCTCTATTTGTGTACGGAATCTGTAATGAAGCAAAGAAAAGCTGCTGCGTGAAGTATGACACACATTAATAAGTAAACAAACAATAATAAATAATACAGAATTAAATCCAGGGTTATTGTGTTTTCCTGTAATTTGTTATCGTCTTGCTCGCTTGTTCTGCAATAATTCCTATCTAAGAACAAAACAAAGTGTTACTGTTTGTGATGAAGCTGGATTGCAGTTGTATCGCCTAATTCCATACAAAACAGAAAGTACAATTGTGAACACACATTTATATTCAAGAACTGCTAAAGGAAAGTTCCCCTTGTCTTGTGTGGTATGTCACCTCACTCCCATGGCATCCTTTATAAATAGATACAAAATAAAAATGCTCCTCATCATAAAAGGAGCAGAATATTTATAATGCTTTGATATTTCTGGTTTTATGCATTTAATAGATTTTCAAACTGCATATTGGTTTAACACAGTCTCCTGGGGATTTTTTCACAGGCAATGAACATTCAAGAATCTGCGGCTTCAAAAGGAGCAATGTCTCACAGAATAGCAAAGGAAGAGGTCGATGTCAGGGTCACGGATTCCTCCAATCTAGAGAACAATAAGAGGTTGTATGTCATTTCTCCCTTACAAGGGCTTCCTGATTGTTGTTAGGGTTTGGTTGAGTTGAAGAAAGTGAAACAACTTGGAAAACGGCTGCATTTTTATAGCAATTGTATCCAAAATGTTACATAAAACACCTTGAAAGCATATTTTAGTCAACGACTGAGTTTGATTACCAATTGAATTTGAATTGAAGGGTTTCATGACATACCGATGATTAACAATAATCCAAATCCTAAAGTACAATCTTACAATGTTAACTAGGTATTTCTTGCGCCATTAATGTACGTACGCTTTCCATCATATACAGTATGATAATTATATTAAGGTAAGATAGGTAAATTGCAAATGTTGGCTCTTTTTTTAATAAACCCTAGTCATTGCAGTTAAATTATTTTTACAAATGTAATCAAATTATGGAGCTCACTTAGCTCGATGTGACCTTCTCTTATTCAAATGACTTTTTTCTTGCTCTTGTTAAAGACATAATTGAGCACGGCAGAGTCATTTGCAGAGACATGTTCAAATAATACAACAAAGAAGTCTGTGCTATTTAATAAATGTATTACATTGTACACATAGATTAAGTTAATAATGCTGTATGAATGCTGGTATGCAAGATTGAATTGAAACAAGGGTCTACAAATGACTACTCTAAAATCTGTTGAGGCACTACATGCATTTTAATGAGACTTCAGATAAGAAGAGATAGAAAATAAGATTTCAGTCAGACAACTCACGTGTTTCTTAATATGTTTATTAGAAGCAGCATATAGTTTGAGTTTGGCGTCTAGGCTCGGGCCTCATCACGCCACAGATTTACAAAGAACATTGAGTGATGGTTAGATAACTATCCCCCGAGCCTACAGGTGGAAGCTGGGGTGGTGCTGGGGTGGTGGGGCAGGCAAGCAGCAGCAACATGAAACACAGCAGCAGGAACATGAATGCAGCAATAGCAAGTGAACACGGCAGCGGCAGCATAGCGAGGCAGAGGCAGGAAGACCTGGCAGCTTAAATAGAGCAGCATGTTTAGAAGAATGTGTTTGGTTGGTTGTAAGAGGGACGAGGTGCGTCACGTGTTAATGTATCATTGGTGCTCGAGTTGACTGCCTGAACTAGCTCGCAGGCTTCGCCCCATATCTGCATTACATATGCATTGTTGAACTACGAACTTCGGTCTACCATGTGTTGTGACATAATGAAACATGATCTTCTAATAAAGTGTCCTCGTTATGTAGAACTCATAAAACTGACATAAACTTCCTTTCACTTTGCCTGTGTGCTAACAAGACACGTTGCAACAACTCACCAAGATAACAGGTGCAACTCACCAAGATAACAGGTGCAGAGGGAGGTGTGGGAGCAGGCAGTTATTACATATTACAACGTTGATATGCTGCTGCTGCTGCTAAAAAAAAATGATTTACATAAATGTTGCAAGTTATTATTATTATTTTTTCAAAATCAACAACAACTCATCAGTTGGTACGAGACAGAAAACTCTGATTCCCTGATCACTGTTGTTCTACATATTGTAGTTGTTCAAAGTATTGTATCAGGCTGTTTTTGATTACATCGAGGCCGTGTGGCTCCAATCTCACAAGGGAAACAACGAAAGGATGTTACAATGGCATGATTTTTCAATTGCATATAATAAGGACATATTTAGCACGGCCAAATTAGTTATGTAAACATAAAAATACAGGGATGCCTGATTTTCCTACTTCAGAACATAACAAAAGGAGATAAAAGGAGAGCAGGTACCCATCACATACCCAGTAAACAGCTGAGATGAGAGAGGAGAGGTTGGCAGTGACTTGGTAAGATATAGGTTCCAAATAATTAAAGTATGCAAAGGGTGATGATTTGTACGAGGAGACAGTTTTCCAACTGAACAAACTGTATAAGTATCTAAAACTGAATGCATGCGGTTAATTAAGACACATATTTTCACTTGAATTGCTGAAAATCCCACTGAAACATTACATTAGAAGTGTGAGCGTTATTTATTTACCAACTGTTATACATCAAAAACGACTTGAGTTTCACACTGAAAATTAATATAAGGCATATAATCACATATCATCACACCAGTGAAATCCTTCATCTAGAATTAAACACCATGGAATAAACAGTAGCGCAGCCTAAGCCATTTATAAGCCTGTTTACAAGTTTCATGTCCCCCGAACAACATTGTAATGTTCAGCAGAAAATGAATGAAAAGTAATTTCCCTGAAAAATCCTTTGCCAGAAATTGAGCAAAGGGATTCACTTTCTAATCCTCTTGCAAAACGTCTATAACCGCTCTGGCACTGCTGACAGTGGTCATGTATGTCTAATCTATACGAAACTCCTGCTGCATGTTTTACAGGGCCTGCGCTGCTCTCCTACCACAGTCCCCATAGCAACATTTCCTCTCTGGTAATCTCACCAAATCTCCCAGTCTGACCGCACGGTCAGAGCGTAACCTGGGCCGTGTTGCGGTTATCAACCCTGGCCACATTACGCTGGAAGTCTGCCACTTTCTTAGCTTTGCCAACAACAACAAAAAAACTTGGATCTGAGTAGATCCAACACACACTTCCACAAGCACAGAGCACCACAACATGAAGTCAAACTGTTTAAAAAAAAGTATGTTTTGGTAATACGATGATACAATGCAAATACCTTCACTTAAAGAGGCCTGGAAATGCTTTTTGAGGATTTCCTTTCCTGTATTGTGTTATATAGGTTTGTGTGCATGTAAATTGTCTGCAAGGCTAAAATCCCTGTGTTCCCTCCAGAGGGAGTTTCTCTCACACTGCCTGAAACACCTCCATGGGACTCTTTGTCTACTTCTGGAACATAATGACATCATGTATGTAATGCTTGCACTTCTATTGGCTAGCAATACAACACATTGTATGTGATAGGCTAATGGGCGGGGTATCTTTAAGCTGTTGACCAATCATAACAGAGCCGACCAGCTAACCAATCAGAGCAGACTGGGCTCTGGTTTCAGACAGAGGGTGAAAAGAGGTGCTGCAGCACAGGCAGTATGAGAAAAATAAAGAGCATTCTGAACATTAAAGCATGGAGAGATGTCACAGGAGAGGAACAAAATACTAATATGAACCTGAAGATGAGCATAATAGGGCCCTATAGTGACGAAAAGATAAATTAATCAAAAAATAAATCTTTCATCACTTATGG
The DNA here is from genome assembly GCF_902827115.2 of Pseudochaenichthys georgianus. NCBI lineage: Eukaryota > Metazoa > Chordata > Actinopteri > Perciformes > Channichthyidae > Pseudochaenichthys > Pseudochaenichthys georgianus. The sequence continues at coordinate 35,500,467 of NC_047515.1, forward strand.
CTTGCTAAAGTTACTAGCATGCCTTTTAAACTGCTGATACACAATAATGGATACATTTACATATAGTACACTAAACAGGTCTGACCATACAGTATATATATATAAGTCTAGCTGAATAATTAAGAAATACAGACACATCCACACACACACACACACACACACACACACACACACACACACACACACACACACACACACACACACACACACACACACACACACACACACACACACACACACACACACACACACACACACACACACACACACACACACACACACACACACACACACACACACACACACACACACACACACACACACACACACACATACCATGTATACATCACTTCAGGGGACATTACATTGACTTACATGCATTTCCTGGAGACTTATCCTAACCTTAACCATAACCAACACATGCCTAACCCTAATCCTAAACCTAACCAAGTCTTCACCCTAAAAATTAATGATCCCCCTTATGGGGACCTTCATTTTGTCCCAGGGAGGCGAGTCCCCACACGTGACTGTGTAGACAGCTTTAGGTCCCCACAAGTATAGTAATGCCAGGCCACACACACACACACACACACACACACACACACACACACACACACACACACACACACACACACACACACACACACACACACACACACACACACACACACACACACACACACACACACACACACGCACGCACACGCACACGCACACGCACACGCACACACACACACACACACACACACACACACACACACACACACACACACACACTTATATCTGTTAATTTGGGTCATTATGTCACTACAGTGGAGACCAAGGTCCTCTTATTACCTAATATTAGCTAATGCATCACTGTCCATATGCATATGCACAGCATGGGGGGAAGATTGAACAAAGTAAAAAGAAGTATGATTGGTTTAATGCAATTATGTGGAAGTTTAACCTGGATGATATAGCGGAATAGTCATATTTTATGGCTTTCAATATGCCTATGAATGGGTCGCAGAGGGGAAAGGGAAGACCGTTCTTTGAAGCTGAGAGAAGGGCCATCAATGACTTTCATTTCACAGCCTGGTGAGCACATTCACTGTTGTCTTGATAAGGAAGGAAAGAGAGAGCGCTAAAGAGGTCAGCCTCACCCTGCGCGCCTGATAAAATGGTCACCTTCTTCTTGTCTGAGCTATTGACCACTAAAGTGTATAGTAAAAGCTCTTACAGTTGCTATTGTCAAATGATTGAGTGTTAATGGGTAGAGAGCCATAGGTAATGTTCGCAGATACTACCAAATACTAGTGGGAATATAATCACTGGAAAAATGGTCTTCAGATTGCTTTAAGATTGGAAACTTATTTTCTTTTTTTCATTTAGCTTCCATGGTTTAAGAATTGCAAATGTAATTGGAAGAAGAGGATTTTTTCTAGACGAGCTCATCGGTGAAATTATCTATTTTAGTTTGCAGTTGAATTCATATTTATTTGATGAATCTTTGCTCATGGCGGCATACATTTACATTGTATTGAATATCATTATATTTTAATTAAGCAAATCATGTTCATTAGATTAATATAAAGATTGTCCGGCAGCAGGTCATATCTGAGGCCAGCTTTTTACTTTAGCCGAAGATTGTGTGATATGCTCAGTCACCTTCAAAGGTATTTCTTAAACAGACCACAGCCTTGTTAAATATACGACAAATCAATACATTAAACTGATTAAAGGAACACAGTGCAGAGTGCTGCAGATAATGTATTTGATACTGTAGTTTACATTTTATAGAACAAAGCATGCTGTAAAATGTTTACTGTGTTGGTGTTATTAGATCTCAGTGCAACGCCATTGGAAACATGATTTGATATGAAAGTAACAGCAGTGGCCAGATGGAAGGCTATTTTTATTTCCTATAAATGTATTTTGATACAAATCGAATTTTACCGCACATTCTTTGACAAGTAATACACAATTTTCCAGCACAACGTGCACTTTGTGAACTGTATGCAAAGGCTTAGGGTGCACACATTGGTAATTGTTATAAGGCAAGTGTTTGAATATTTAAATGCAGAACTTCTTTGTAGAGATTAACTTTGAGCAAATCAGTAATTTTAGAGTTTTAGAAAATGGTGTCACTGAATGAGAGCCACAAGCTACAACAACAACAACAACAACCAACCACCATTAGCTTTCCGGCTGATGTTGCCTTTTTTTTTTTAAAAGTAAAAACAAAGCAACATGTCTTGCATTGCGGCTTGGTCTTGCTGAGCCAGTTACCAAACAAACATCCACAATGGAAAAGTACTCCGCTAACATCAGATTGCAGGCTGAATAGCTAAGCAGCTAGTCAGCTGTACACTGTATATAAAACATACATGCAAATGTCAACATTGAGGTTTTAAGGATGTGCCACTACCTCAATTGTTCCATGTGGACAGCCTCACACAGACCACACTCAGAGCAAAGCACATAATGGGGAGCGGGACAATGAGTGATTCTCATGGATAACAGCTTAATAAGGAAGCTTCAGCACTGTGCAGTTGCCACATTGCCACATTGCCACCGGCATCCGATGCACAACATTTCCATAGTCCTTCTTTTTAAACCACCTTTAAAACAAGAGGAGAATAAGCATGAGCTTGGCCATGAAGGGACAAAACAAATGTAGCCTGCTCCTGGCTATAAATTGGCCGCCATGTTTGAAATAATGGTGTATAAATCTGTCCTTGGCTTGAACTAATAATAATAATTACATTTATTATAGCGCTTTTCCAGTGCTCAAAGCGCTTTACACATATTTTGTTTATACATGCAATGGTCACTGTGGACAATACCCACCCAAGTTCAGGTGAAGTGTCTTGCCCAAGGACAAAACGGCTTTACAGACGCAGCAGCAACGGGTTTCACCCCTTGATCTGATGATCCTTGCACAGCGCACTGCGCCACACCGTCCATCTTCACGCCTCGAGGTCATCGAGGCGCTTTTACAAATACACATTGATATTATACATGTACTGTGGACAATACCCACAGGAGCAAATCCGGGTGAAGTGTCTTGCCCAAGGACACAACGGCCTGACGCAGTGGCGGCAGGAGAGGGTTTCAAACTGGAGTTCCCCAGCACCCCCTTGATCTGATGATCAGATGCACAGACCACTGCGCCACCCGTCCCTACTACTACAAACTACTGCAAACGTGTGTTGGCTTTATCTCATCATGCCCTTTATGTCAATCAAATGCATTTACTCAGTTGCTTAGAGAAGAGGACCAATTCTTATATTTTTCTCAATAACCTACTACTTTTATGTTATGCCATCTGTGTGGCGTGTATTATCATATTAACAAAACAACCTCCTGCATTCAAAAATGGAATCTGGTCATGGATGAAAGCTCACATGGTCCCCCTTAACCCCACAGCAACTATTTATGAACTCATGTTCAGCCAATGATATCAACTCCAAAACTCTAAGAGAAAAATAAAACTGAATGGTTTGTACCTCAGGTAGTTGGATGATGTTTGCAGTCTTGTGCTTTTATGGTCCCAGTGGGAGGGTTTGCAGTTATCTGCTGTTTACCCTGCTTAATTAACCAAATTCCCCAGCCTTCTTCTCCTGAACGACCACCTGTAGAGCACACCTAAGAACAGACGCAGATTATGGTCGGGAGTCCCGAGAGTCGCTGAAATCAACAGCCTGTAATGCCTTTTCAGCTGGGACACACTGAGATTTGCTCCGAACGTCGGCAACAATAACAGCAAGGCACAGAGAGGAATGCATGGATGGCAAACAGATACATGAAGTGGCTCAAAGCAACAAATAAACACACACAGTCAGGTGCTTGCATGATGCAAACGCTATGCAATAATGTTTATCACACAAACAGTGTATGCACTATTATTTCAGATTACACATTAAGCAAAACCGTAGTGTAACAGAAGGCAACATAAATATGAGATGTTGTAGTAAATAATATAAATAAATAGGAGGCATGAGGGAAACCAGCCTGGAACATGTGATAGACAATGATACTGAGATACTGAGTGCTTGGAAGAGGCGCCGGTGCTCTAATTTGGTCAGATTAACATCTGTTTTTTTGATTTCCCTTACCCCATAAACCGGGGGCGGCAGAAACAGATTAAAGAGTGCCTCAGCAGCCTAAACCGCATGTCAAGAAGTCCATTAATGGGCAGGGAAGGAGGTTAGGGTAAGGTTATACTTTATGTGTCGATATGAATGAATCCATAACGGAAGGACATGTTTACAGCCCTCCTAATGCATCTCTGCTTATAACTTATTTCACCTCCACAATTTATTGCTGCGATGATTATCACAGACGATGTTTGTTATCTTATTACATAAAGTGGCACGTGGATGAGCAAGCCTCCAACCAATATTGCTGCTATATATATTTTAAATAGACTAGATGCATCCATCCATCCATCCATCTTCTCCCGCTTATCCGTGGTCGGGTCGCGGGGGTAGCAGTTCCAGCAGAGAGCCCCAAACTTTCTTTTCCCTGGCGACATCAACCAGCTCTGACTGGGGGATCCCAAGGCGCTCCCAGGCCAGCGAAGATATATAATCCCTCCACCTGGTCCTAGGTCTACCCTTTGGTCTCTTCCCAGCTGGACGTGCCTGGAACACCTCCCTAGGGAGGCGCCCAGGTGGCATCCTAACTAGGTGCCCGAACCACCTCAACTGGCTTCTTTCGACGCGAAGGAGGAGCGGCTCAACTCCGAGTCCCTCCCTGATGACCGAACTTCTCACCTTATCTCTAAGGGAGACACCAGCCACCCGGCGGAGGAAACCCATCTCGGCCGCTTGTATCCGCGATCTCGTTCTTTCGGTCATGACCCATCCTTCATGACCATAGGTGAGGGTAGGAACGAAAATGGCCCGGTAGACAGAGAGCTTTGCCTTCCGGCTCAGCTCCCTTTTCGTCACAACGGTGCGGTAAAGCGACTGCAATACCGCTCCCGCTGCTCCGATTCTCCGGCCCATCTCACGCTCCATTGATCCCTCACTCGAGAACAAGACCCCGAGATACTTGAACTCCTTCACTTGGGGTAAGGACTCATTCCCTACTTGGAGTGGACAGTCCATCGGTTTCCTGCTGAGAACCATGGCCTCAGATTTGGAGGTGCTGATCCTCATCCCAGCCGCTTCACACTCGGTTGCGAACCGATCCAGTGAGTGCTGAAGGTCGCAGACCGATGAAGCCATCAGAACCACATCATCTGCAAAAAGCAGTGGTGCAATCCTTAGTCCACCGAACTGCAGACCCCCCCCCCCACGACTACGCCTCGAAATCCGATCCATGTATATTACAAACAGGATTGGTGACAAAGCGCAGCCCTGGCGGAGGCCAACCCTCACCGGAAATGGGTCCGACTTACTGCCGAGGACCCGGACACAGCTCTCGCTTTGGGAGTACAGAGATTGGATGGCCCTGAGTAGAGACCCCCTCACCCCATACTCCCGCAGCACCTCCCACAGTAACTCCCTGGGTACCCGGTCATACGCCTTCTCCAAGTCTACAAAACACATGTAGACCGGATAAGCGTACTCCCAGGCCCCCTCCAGGATCCTTGCGAGAGTAAAAAGCTGATCCGTCGTTCCACGACCAGGACGGAATCCGCATTGTTCCTCCTCAATCTGAGGTTCGACAATCGGCCTGACCCTCCTTTCGAGTACCTTGGAGTAAACTTTCCCGGGGAGGCTGAGTAGTGTGATGCCTCTGTAATTGGCACACACCCTCTGATCCCCCTTTTTGAAAAGGGGGACCACCACCCCGGTCTGCCACTCCTTCGGTACCGTTTCCGACTTCCACGCAACGTTGATGAGACGTGTCAACCATGACAGTCCCTCAACACCCAGAGCCTTCAGCATTTCCGGGCGGATCTCATCCACCCCCGGGGCTTTGCCACTGTGGAGTTGTTTGACGACCTCAGTGACCTCCCCCCGGGAGATTGGCGTTGATCCCCCGTCATACTCCAGCTCTGCCTCTAACATAGAGGGCGGAGTTGTCGGGTTCAGGAGTTCCTCAAAGTGTTCCTTCCAACGTCCCAACACTCCATCAGTTGAGGTCAACAACGTCCCATCCTTACTGTACACAGCTTGGATGGTTCCCTGCTTCCCCCTCCTGAGGTGTCGGACAGTTTTCCAGAACAACTTTGGTGCCGCCCGAAAGTCCTTCTCCATGTCTTCTCCGAACTTCTCCCACACCCGCTGCTTTGCCTCGGCCACGGATGAGGCTGCTGCCCTTCGGGCCTGTCGGTACCTTGCAACTGCTTCGGGAGTCCCCCGGGATAACAAATCCCTGAAGGCCTCCTTCTTCAGTCGGACGGCTTCCCTGACCACCGGTGTCCACCAGGAGGTTCGAGGGTTACCGCCCCTTGAGGCACCTAAGACCTTGAGACCACAGCTCCCCACCGCGGCTTCGGCAATAGAGGCTTTGAACACCGACCACTCTGGTTCAATGTCCCCAACCTCCACAGGAATGCCCGAAAAGCTCCGCCGGAGGTGTGAGTTGAAGGCCTCCTGAACTTGGGCCTCCTCCAGACGTTCCCAGTTCACCCGAACTACACGTTTGGGCTTACCAGGTCTATCCAGAGGCTTCCCCCGCCACTCGACCCAACTCACCACCAGATGGTGATCAGTTGACAACTCCGCCCCTCTCTTTACCCGAGTGTCCAAAACATACGGCCTCAGGTCCGATGATACGATAACGAAATCGATCATGGACCTTCTGCCTAGGGTGCTCTGGTACCACGTACACTTATGAGCATCCTTATGTTCGAACATGGTGTTTGTTATGGTCAATCCATGACTAGCACAGAAGTCCAGTAACAAACCACCACTCCGGTTCAGATCAGGGGGGCCGTTCCTCCCAATCACGCCCCTCCAAGTGTCTCCATCATTGCCCACATGTGCGTTGAAGTCTCCCAGCAAGACTAAGGAGTCCCCTTCAGGAGCCCCATACAGGACTCTTTCCAGGGTCTCCAAGAAGGCCGAATACTCTGAACTGCTGTTGGGTGCATAAGCACACACAACAGTCAGAGTTTTCCCCCCCATAACCCGCAGGCGTAGGGAGGCGACCCTCTCGTCCACTGGGGTAAACTCCAACAACGAAGCACCTAACCGGGGACTTGTGAGTATCCCCACACCCGCCCGGCGCCTCACACCTTGAGCAACTCCGGAGAAGAATAGAGTCCAACCCCTATCCAGAAGTAAGGTTCCAGAGCCGACGCTGTGCGTAGAGGTGAGCCCAACCAGATCCAACTGGTACCGCTCCACCTCCCGCACAAGCTCCGGCTCCTTCCCCCCCAGAGAGGTGACGTTCCACGTCCCCAAAGCCAGCTTCTGCCGCCCGGGTCTGGTCCGTCGAGACCCTCCGCTTTCACTGCCACCCGTCTGGCAGCGCACCCGACCCCATAGATGTTTCCCGTAGGTGGTGGGCCCGCGGGACAGAGAAGCGGAGGTGTTGCCCACGTTGCCTTTTCGGGCTGGGCCCGGCCGGGCTCCGTGGCAAGCCCGGCCACCAGACGCTCGCCAACGAGTCCTCCTTCTGGGCCTGGCTCCAGAAGGGGACCCCGGGCTTCCTCCGGGCCGGGTATCCTCACTTCTTGTTTTTCCTTTCATGAGGTCTTTTGAACCAATCTTAGTCTGGCCCCTTGCCTGAGACCAATTTGCCATGGGAGACCCTACCAGGAACACAAGGTTCCAGACAACACAGCCCCCAGGTTCATCAGGGCACACAAACCTCTCTACCACGGTAAGGTGCTGGTTCTTCAGAGAGGGACTAGATGCAACTTTACATTATTTATGTGCAATTATCCACAACCAAAGTTATTGTAATAATAATAATAATAATAACCTGAATTAGTAAAACAAATAAAGTGTTTATGTGTTATATATTATTTTATATGTGTGGTGCTGCAGTGCAAATTAATCCAGACAGGTACACAACTCAATGTTTTAGGATGTTTTAGGATACCACAGATGATATCAGACTTTGGAAGAACATTTTCTTGAAATTAAAATATAATTGTTGCTTGCATTTATGTAATAACACCAGAGATGGCAAACGTACACACATCCTTTTACTCAAGTAGAAGTACAGGTACTCATGTTTAAAAATACTCTGGTAAAAGTAGAAGTGCAGACTAAAGTTCTTTACTCAACAAAAAGTAACGAGGGCTTTGAAATGTACTTAACTAAAAAGTACCCATAACTACCAGCTGTTTTAAAGAGTAACTGCCACCCTTTATATTAATAGAACAATAATGTCATTGTTAGCTAATGAATGTTTCCATGCTGAACAACGGGAAAATTACAAAGTTTTCATTGGTCGCTCTTCTTTAGAGAAGACCAGGAAATGATGGATACAC
>NC_047515.1:35513849-35608849 GCF_902827115.2 Pseudochaenichthys georgianus
TAAAGGCGGGCAGGACGACGTTAGAGCAAATGGGAATTGAGTCCGAAGCCATTCCGACATTTTGCAAGAAGTCGAGGAGAATTTCACGTTATTTCATTACAACATGTGCATGTAACATGAAAGGTCCAGCACTTCCACTGGGGTGTATGCTGTACGCTTGCACTCAAATGATGTGCTTTTGAATGTTATTCTCATTATTAAAGCTTCTTGAGATTCTCTATGGTCTGTGTGTTTGATATAAGAAATTCCAGTCTCGCAATAAACCTTTAATGTAATTTATTCTTCTAGGACTTTGTATTCATAATATAGTTGTCCAAAGTATAGGTTATACTGTATACATTATTTCCATTATTAGGTTACAAGAGCTGAGGTCTTATTTCCCAGTTGACTGCACCAAATAAGCAAGTTCCATATTCAGTTAATGTAATAAGTACCAACATATAAATCAGAGAGGTACTGTATATATTTGATATAGAGCTAAGAAGTGACAGAAATCACAACAAAGCCATTTGCTCACTCCAAGATTGCAGTATCGGTTATATGTCTTCAACTGATTATTTACATGAACAGGTTCTCCAGGAAAAGGAAGGAAGCAAATTAGAAAAAAGATAAATAAATCATTTAAATACGAAAAAAAGACACAAGAAAATGAGAAAAAGTAGTACCAGCCTACAGCATTAATTCTCAGCCTGCCTGCTTCGAGAGTTCCTCCACTTGCAGTGAGTCGCAGCAGAAGACAAATGATGAGAGCATCCACGTCCAGGATAGACAGCTTGGAGGATATTACAGTGGTAAATACACATCTGTTGTCCAAAAGTCCTGAATTGGCAGTCAAGAGCTGCTCCATGTTGCTGATTAAGAGGTTTGATATTTTATGGATTGTCATTGCAAAGTGTAAATCTGCTCGGAGCTGTCATGCTTGGATCTCATGTGTACAATACAAAGATTTAGTAGCTCACTTTGTACCACATTTTTCATGTAAAATGCAACAATGCTTCCAATGTAATGTTGAGGTATTGACCACAGTGGTTTTAACTGTTACTGCACACAAAGCATTTTTCAACAGAGCCTTTCAGCCTGAGCCCATCATCCGTGGTTTCAGTTTCTAGATGAAATTGATTGTAGAAAAACGGCTTTCATATTTATTTTTCTAAATTATTCTTCTGCGTCTCACCTCCTCTTTCTTTCGTCTCCCGTATGAATACATTGCTTTTTTATTCATGTTTATCTTTATAGAAATGGGCACAAATAATGTGGTAATGATTTAAAAACGGCCATAGCCCCAGAGTGACAGTATCAATCCGGATCCAATTCTCCCATTGAGTGATCATAAGATTCTCTCATCCGAAGATCCTTTTATTCACAGCCTTTTTGAAGCAGTGTTTACTCCTTAAACCTTCAAGTGTAATCGGTAACTGCATTGCTCGTAATCCTCCACTAACAATGAGCAATACCCTATTCACACTAACTAGCTAATTAAACAAGAAATATGGATGGCGGACAAAATATGCCCATTGATGTTCACGAAGTGTTATATTTACATTTAAATATGCAGAGTTGCTTTTTCCCACAATAAGAAAGGCAGCTCTGGTCTTCACAACCCTTGTATAGAGAGTACAGCTTTCCTCTGATATCTATATATTTTTTTATTCCACATCAAAGGAGCCTTTAGCCTTTGGTTATTCTTGTAAATCACCCAAATGACACCACCTGCGCATGGATGTCTGACACTCGTTAAAAGCTCGCGTTCGGCAGAATCTATTTTCTTTTTTGAAGGAGTTCATTTTCTGTGTTTTGAAGCCGTCTCAAAAGGGCTGAAGAGCTTCAGCAACACAGACACAGGATGTGTTGATCATACAAAGAGCATACCTGTATGTGGTAGATTAGACTCCTCAAACCTGAGCAAACACTAGACGGGTGACAGTAAGTAATGAGAGGTAAAACCATTCATCTATACTTCACAATGTAGCCGATTGAAGAGTTATCATGCATATGGAGGGACATGACCTGCAATAATTCAACATAACAAACCATGATATCATTTATTATATTTCCATTTGTATCATCTGCAGGGAGTGAAAGGTACAGAGGACAATGCGGCTGTCATCAGCAAAGCATTTCAGTGATAACTGTCATTGCTGTTGATATATGCATAATTGGAAGCTGGCTCCTCACAGAGGAAGATAATACTTCAACAGTTAAGCTGGTGCAGTGGCTAATGCCCTATACAATCAGACATTAGTCATACTTTGTAAAAGTTTTGATGGATGCGTGTTCGCTAAATGCTGCCACTGTACCAATATGAATCCATCAGTTTCCCTGAAGCCTTGCCTAAATATCATTTCTAGTGAGGATATTGTATGTTATGCTTTGAGGGACCTCGGAGGAATCACAACAGCTGCAGGTTCTACACTGAATTAATCAGCTGCTACATTCTGTGAATACACTTTTATTTTGGTAAGGAGGGGCCCGAAGCAAAAAAAACAAAACATTAAGAAACATTACATTTCTTATTTGTCAGTAGACTTTAGTGCTTGGCTATCTCTATAGAACATATCCTCCAAAAACCCTCCATAAAACAATTTCGAAAAGAGATCACACTCTGCCTCTATGAGTGATATTTACCAGTCACCCAATTATTTTTAGCATGCTGTGAATGCGCGCTGCACACGCCCACGCACAGGGAGACAGGGTTGTGGAGGGTGTTTGATTGCGGCCTTTATACAGGAACCTTTGCATCAGATGCAACAGCTGTCAAAGGAGCAGCTCCCTTCATTAGCAGTCCAACCAGTGTTCCAGCAGCTCCACGCCAAAAGCCAAGAGTTTTGCTGGAAATTGCTCTAATCTTACAGCAAAGAATGATGGGGAGGGAGAAAGAAATAGAAGATTTGCAAAGGATTTAGGCAGGGAAAAGATATCGGCCTTATCGTACAGCCTCCACACTGGGGAGTTGAATGAAGCAGCTGTCAAATTTGAAACATACAATAGCAGTAATACTACAGTAAACAGATTGCTGGGTTTTAAATACAGCAAAACCCAGAGAGAGAGGGAGAGAGCAAGAACATTATATATCAGCGTCAAAGCAGCCTGCCTACAGAGAGAGTGGGGGTCTTCCAGTGCATGACTCTGACTATCAGCTCTGAGGAGCGTCAGCCACCTGGGGAGTGGGTGAAAGAGAGAGCGTGTGAAGATGCTGACAAGGTCTCCCGCAGAACAGGGCATTTGGAGAGTATTGTTGTGTCATCTTCAAAGACAGAAGGGTCTATGGTCAAGTACAGGAGCGAGTTTTACACGGCTCAACAGTGGAGATTAAGATTGCTCTTGCCTCCCTCTGTGACCGGAGAAAAGCTTGTGTCTTTCTTTTTCTCCTTTAACCGAGAAAAATAGGTATCAACTGTGCGATAGGAGGGCTGGTGCCTCATCTAGGAATGAGCTGGCGGATAAGAAGTCATGTTGTCCCTCCAACGACCCCGTAAACAACAACCAAGGAACAGAGACGTGCCTGGTAAAAACAGAAACATTGTTAACAAACCCCCCTAGACTTTTCAATTATAAATACCCAAAATGAGAATGCACTGCCTTAGACAGACAGAAGCTAAGAAATACATGAGGAGTAGTGGATATATTTGTGACTGTTTACCCTCTCTAAGACTCAACACCCACATTTAATATCATCTGTTTTTGAGGGAAGTATATATATATTAAAAAACATATTAAAAAAACCGGAAATATCCACAAAAGTCTGCAATTATTTGAACTGTTTTTCAAAGTCTATTGCCTTAAGCCCCTTTATTATGTGTTTTCTTATAGGGAGTATTTCTAAGAATATGAATAATAAGATGGCTGTGTAGGTATTGAGTTCATGTCTAACCCTAACCCTAATTCCAAAGTGCAAAAAAAGGAAAGAAACACAACCCCCCCTTACAAGTTGATCTCATCATAAACACATTTGGTGTTCAATTATTCTTGGAATCGTAACAGTGTGAACATATTTAGATATGACTGATGATATTTGAACATTATAAAAGTCCTAAAAAGTTGGAACATTTGATATAGTTTTGTCTGCTAAGCATAGGGAAACAAACACTGTCTCCTCGTGGGCCATAAATACAGATGGAGATATACATTGTGACATACATTATAAGCATATTGTTGTACAGCATTAAGCTCTATCTAAATAAATCTACATTTACATTGCACGGTTGAAAGATTGAAAGAAAAACTGTATGATCCTAACCTTCACCCTAACCCTAACACCCAGACATCCAATCCAATGTAGCCTGACAAATGCTATAGACACTAAACCGCTGCTCAGATAGAATATTACGTTTAAATCAGAGTTTGTGACCCTTTGAAGAAGTAACATCCACCACATGCTTATGCAGAAATGAAAGCATTTTGCTCACGGATCCCAATCTGAGTTTACTCTGCATGTGTACAGAAATGCCTCCAAACCACTGATTTGAAAGACATATTTGTGGGACTAATGGGACCGCGGCCCAGCTGTGTCAAAACAGCCCCTAGAAAAAGCTGCTGTTTGGTTGTTCGTGATTACTGAACAGGTCATTTATATATGCATATTCAGCAGCTTGTTTGATACCCCTCTCGACTTCTCTGGCCGCTTGCTTTTAAAGCAGCCTTATACTGCTTGGTATGCAACCCACACAGGCTCTGCTTCAGGGCATCATCAGAGGAGGCTGAAGTGTGATGAGGAAAAAGAGAGGCTGAAGAGAGAGAGAAAAATGAAAGAGAGAATTCCTTACACTGTGTACGAGAAAAAGGCACAGCATCTCCAAATGGCATCCATGTTTTGACCACAGTGTTTTGATTCGATGTCTCAAAAGCTCCTTCTCCTTCAGACCCATCCTGCCATTGATTGCAAAGTAACTTCTGTAACCAAACTTTCTGACAACTCTTTGACTGTCACACAGCACGTTTCTATGTCTTATAAAACCTCATGACAGTGAGCTTGCAGACAGCGCCTGAACATGAGTACCTTGGTTGCCTTTATCCTTCCTAACTTTTCATAACTCCTTTGGGAAATGAAGCAAGTTGATTTGCCATTCCTGAGCCAGGGCCTTAATTACGTACTAAGTCATGCCTGGCACAGCATTCTCATCGCCTTCTGCTGTATTTGGCCGACACTGTGTGCTTTGCGTGCAGATTGAGGATTGGATGCAGTGTGGGTGCAGTTTGGAACTGGCCCTTGATGGTTTTTCTCTCATCAGCACTGATGACAGAGCTCTGAGGTCATTGTAATGCCGTTTGCAGTCCCCGTGCAGCGCATATATTCATATACAGTAAAAAAAAAAACTCAGCACGGCTTCAAAGCCTGCGTGTATAATGACATACTGAACTAATAAAGGGAGTCAATCTGTTTTGTAAATCCCACTTGTGCAATTCCAGAATTAAAGGAGAATTAGAGTGGAGGAATGAAGGAAGGAAAAACAAAAAGGGCAAGAAAGAAATGAGATTGCCTCCCGTTGCCGGAAGCTTTCCAAAAAACCCTTTCATTCCCTTTTACTCTCGCTCTCTGAACTTATTGGTATCTTATTAGATATGTCTCTTCCATACAAAGTTATTGTGCTGGGATTCTTTTCAAGGCCCAAATCCCAGAAAAGCCAGAATAATCTGTCAACTGAGGGAGATGCCCCCACAGACAAGGTCCTCCTAATCCACACAGATCGATAGCAGACTGGCTGGTCCCACTGTCCGCCCAGCGACAGCAGCGTCCTTTGTGGCTAGTGTCTCCCCCTCTGCCACCAGTCACATTCTCCAAGTCTCTGCGGGCCATCATGAGGTTAATGAGTGGGATAATGGAGGCATATTACAGTCAATACCTGACCTTTGGAGTTGGGTCAGCGAGAGCGGCGCGGGAGGCGCTGGGTACCACAGCCAATCAGCATCACTAGAGCTAATAGTCCCTTTGTGGAATACACTCTCATATTACCCTGCATGCATCACCACACATCTGCTTACAGCTGGCTCCACTAGTAAAAACGCAGACTATCTTTTACGGGATCCAGCAGTTCAAGTTGAACTTTTCATATATGGAGAGGTCCCACATTTTTAGTATGGGTGCAGAGACCAGCGAGACCAGTGTTGTACATTTACTCAAGTGTCAGTATATTAGTATTACTTTCACATACTTGTACTTTACTCGAGTGAATGCCATTCTGATGTGTACTACCCACTACATTTCACACTATGTATATATAATATCTTGCTTTATATCTTGTTATTGTTAATTTGTAAATTCAACATGATATTTTCTACTTTCTTGTTTATTTATTGTCTTTTAATTTGTATTGTACAATGCCATGTCTTGTTATGCTGCTGCAACACAAACATTTCCCGAATTGGGATCAATAAAGTACTATCTTATCTTATCTTATCTTATTTCGAAGTAAAAAATGTCACTCTTTACTCTCTATACTTCTCATGATACATTACTTTCCTAGGAATCAACCAAGTATTTTATGAACTATCGAAAGATGGCTCTTAAGTGACAAACTGCAACATTAAAATGCTGATGTAACTTAGTGGTGAAAACAAGATGATATAATAACCACAATAATATAACATTGTGACAAGAGCTATTCTGCATAACAAGAACTTGTACTTGTGATACTTCAAATACATTGAGCTAATAACACATATGTTCCCTATATTATTCCTTTTTACTTGTAATGCAGAATTGTAGGAATTATGTAATGCCACGTTTACTTAAAGGTAACCACCCCCACCTATCACCTGAATCTCCTCCTAGAGCACCATTGTGTTCTTTTTAACCAAATATCTCTCAGAGGGGCGTGGATGAAAAACAGCATAACAGGGGACCTTTAAGTAAAAGTCTGGAAGAGACTGCAGTGACGGATATGCATCAAAGTGAGTTAAAAAGAAAGCAGGAGGTAGATTGTCTCTTTCTCTCACCGTTCATTCCGTCTCTTATTTTTACCTTCATCTAAAAAAACTGCCATCCCTTCTCCCTTCATTTCCGTGAGTTCGAGTACAGAGCACAGAGCAGACAGAGCATGCCAGAGGGACGAACTCGGAGAACGGTGAATGGCAGTGATTTGATTCATTAGATCGCTGCTAGATTATAAACTCTGACAACTGGCTGTCATCTCTGAGATTGGGGCCCATTGGTATTTTGGTCCCTAATATGGCTATCCCCAGGGATGTCCGAGCCAATCATCAATCATCAATCATCTAATGAGGGAAACAGGACTGAGGGGCAGTACAGGATATTGTTCCTTCAGGCTGGTTAGGCTGCTTTATAAATCAATTGCTTGGTGAGTGAAGACACATGTCAAGTGCTCACAGTGCTGTGGGTTAAAAAAGTGCTTTATGGCACATCACATATTTCATTCTGAGTGATGGCAAAACACAGATGAGTTTGAGGCCCCAGCCACACGAGGACGAAAACGGCTAAACGCATAGGATTAACGCAAACGCAATCACAAAAAAGCTTCCGTCCACACGCAATAGTTATCCGGATAGTGTCTGTCCACAAGAGACCGCTCCGTTTAGCTCCAACCGCTGGAGAAGCTGCAGTACATATGCAGGAGCCTGTACGTGGCGCTGTAACTTCCTCCACAAAAGCAGCGAAGAAGCATGGTTGTCATGGTTGCCCTTCTGTTTATTCTCCGCGGTGGGGGCCGAGGGAACCGGGCAGAGTTTTTCACCAGTCAACATGTATTAAAGTTTAAATCTTCCGGAGAAAATTATAAAAGTGCCGGTCAAAGGTCTTCTTTGTTATTTATTGAGCTTTAAAACAAATGAATAACGACTCTATATAATATAATAATAAAATACACGGAGCCTCTCTTTTTCCTCCCTCTCTTCGGACAGCGTCAGTGTCTGTCTCATGCAGCAGCTGATCCAGTAATCAGTGACCCGGCCGACAGTAAAAATAAACATATTTATAACTAGTTTACGGAGTTTGAGAAGTAATTAAAATAGTTAAGGGTGATGATCTGACTTGAAGTGTGTGTTTTGCTGATGGAGGATCTGCTGTAGATGTTGCACAAACAACTGTAGCATGGTCAATAGCGTCCGGAGCACGATAGCAACTCTGCGATCCGCCATTGTTGTTGTTGTTGGTGGCGAAACACTTCAGCAATGGCGCGGGGTAAGCGGAGGTGAGCAGAAGAGGTGGGGAGAGGCGGGGCTATTGCGCAATCACTATCAGTGATCTGAAAATGTTCGGATAGGGCGCACACACGGAGCCGTTTGACCCCCCAGAGAGTTGCGTATGCCGTTCTATCCACCTTGGGACCCTTTATCGTTTCCTCAGTCGTTTAGTGCCGTATTCGGTCGTCCTCGTGTGGCCGAATGGTCTATATGACACTAAACAGTAACGCAATCGGCCGTTTTCGTCCTCGTGTGGCTGGGGCCTAAGGTTCTAGCAGAGCACCCTTTTGTTTGCATACTTTCATCGTTTACATTTAAATGTGTCACCAATTGTTAATTGATTGATTCATATTATTTATCCCTTTACCTTCTTCACCACCCCGTAGATATTTCCCCAAGAGAACTCCATTCTAGATGAGGAGGATGCATTTTAACATTGTTTCATTACAAAGCATGAAACTGATGTGCTGCATAACAAGACTGACTAGTGTAAAGATTGGATGTTAAAGATGAATACAGTGGAAACGTAACAAGAGTGCTCTATATCCCTCTGCCCTCGAGTACTAACCATTACACATTTATGGCCAACTGCATTTGGAAGACAAAGACGTAAATATTTTCTTCTTCATACTAAATGTGCATCTCTTGTACAAGAAGGCCCTTAGCATTCCAATACAAGAGAAGGTTATAGCTTCTCAAGGGTGTTAATTACTGTGGTTATCATTACTGTAAAGTGTGTGCACCTTTAACGGTTGTGTAGCCTTTAGAAAACCCTTCGTTTTAGAATTTCCCCTCACCAGCCGTTGCACCTTTAAAGAGCAATCAATAATACTAGCACAGTAAAAGTATAAGTATTTACTCGAAACCCATTTTTATTATCTTCAAGACAAACAATAAAGTTCAAGCATTTCAAACTTTTCTGAAATCACTTCTACAGTGTTTGTTTTATCCTTATTACATTGTTTACCTTGCCTCTGTCTTGTGTTTGAGGTATAGACAGGATATGAGTTTTTTTACTGATAAGGATGACCTCCACAGAGCACTTTGTGTTAACAATGCAAATGGGACTGAAAGTGGAGCTGCATCGTGCCCTAAGTGCATCGACACTGAATCTTCCTGCCCTCGGGACACATGCTGTCCTCCCTGCCTGCTTAGGGACATAACGTCTCTGTCTCTGTGTGTGCTTGTGAAACTCCAAGGAGATAGCACCCGTCAAATGTGTGAATGTGTCTGTGTATATGTTTCTTATGAAGCAATATCATTTGTAACACATGGGGACAAATCGCGAGATGATTGTATTGTAAAACCCATTATTCACTTTCTCCTTTTGGCAAGCCCGTGATACATTCCTGACTTGTGGATGTACATTTGTAAAGAATGTTGAGATGTACATTTTTCATTGATGGCTCGAGGCGATGGATTTCATATGCAAGCCTCTCTGCTGATTACTTTGGAATAATCACTCCATTACATGAACATGTCTCCGAGGCATAGTGTGTGTATGAGTTTCCTCAAAATAAATGTATTGCTCTCCAAGCAATAGTTGTTTCATCCGGGATAAAATATGAATACCCTTTGCAACGCTGAAAATAAAAGTTATCTAAATGATAGTGCTAACAGAGGCAATGCCCACAACAATTTAAAATCCACATTGTTCTTGGGTATTTGTTCTATCATAACAAGACATTGTTTCAAACTCTGTGAATAACTGATTAATGACAATAAATAACAAAGAAAATGGTTCTACAAGGATTTAACTAATTGTACAATATCAATAACACTCTCGTTATAATAATGTTTCTGATACTTCAACCTAAATTACATCTAATCACTTAATATTGTAGCTTTGTCATGAGCATTGTCTCTTTATATATTT
The DNA here is from genome assembly GCF_902827115.2 of Pseudochaenichthys georgianus. Classification (NCBI taxonomy): domain Eukaryota; kingdom Metazoa; phylum Chordata; class Actinopteri; order Perciformes; family Channichthyidae; genus Pseudochaenichthys; species Pseudochaenichthys georgianus. Next base: position 35,523,862 of record NC_047515.1, read on the forward strand.
TTTAATTCCTAAGGGAGATTTTCTAAAGCAATCCGATTCAATAACATATTTATTTTGCAAGTGCACAAAAGGGACATTCTTTGTGTACCCATGGGAGAAACAACAAATGTATGTAGAAGAAAACAATCCAAACAAAACATTGGCAAGCATTTGTCCTCAAGGAATAGCACAGCGCATAAAATATTTTACTAACCTATTCTGCTGTAAAGAGACTCGTTGCATTTGCTCGATTGGCCATGGATCTTGTATATTTCATTGCTGTCCCAAAACTCTTGATCTATTAGAGGCATAATTTAATGTGCTCCACAGTTCCTCGTTTTGCATTTCAATCTCATGTTTGGCTCTTTCTATTCATAAGTGGCTTGTTTTGCAGTAAGATATGAAGGTTTGTTTTGGCATTGATGCAAAACTGTGTAAGGTAATTACTGTTACGATTATTGTCTTATGTCACGTTTTGTACGTCTTGTTTTGGGCGTTTTCTTCCTTGTATATTGTCTGGTCCTTCTCCCTGTGTTTTCCCCTGTCGTTAGTTTCCCTGGTGTGTCTAGTTGTCTGATTGTGTTCACCTGTCGCCCTTGTGTTTCTCCTCCCCTGCCCGGCTGTTTCTCGTCTCGTGATTACCCCTCCCTGTATTTAGTCTTGTCCCTTCCTGTGTTCAGTGTTGGTTCGTCTTTTGTTTGTGACCGAGTTCACCGGTGAGTGTTCTGTTTTGTCCTAGTATTTTTTCGTTATCCTTGAAATAAAGACATTTTCAGCATTATCTGCATTTGGGTCCTGCTTGCTTCACCCACCGTAACAATTACGTTTTGTTTATTGTTTGAGGAGGTTCAAATGTATGTTATGCCAATGTATATTTCTTTAGAAGAGACTCAGTGGAGATGCATAAGAAACTAAACTAAACCTTATTTGATGTGTTACAGCATCATTGAAATGTGCAGTGGATGACAAGGGTCAACATTGGCTTTTATGCTCCTGCCCCAAATATGAAGCGACACAAAGACTGTTTGAATCACTAAATCTCGTCAACGCAATAGGTGAGGAGTACGATAACCCAGAAACTGGCATAATATTTATCTCAAATGCCACAGGTGCGTAGCAAAAATGCCAAAGCCCCACTGAGGCCACATGAAGCAGAGCAGATACTTTTGTTTCTATGTAAAACAGGGACTGTGCTGAATACATGGAAGCATGATAACCCTCCCCCGTGTAAATATAACGAAATGTCTGAGCTATACTGTAGGCTGAAAGGTCATGCAGCGTAGTTGCAGAAGATCTATTGTCTACTCTTTTAACATATTTAACTTTCGATAAATGCAATGTTGTCATGTTATTTGATTGTTTTGTATCCTGTAATACCTTGCCAACACTATTGAATTCATATTATACATCGTATATATGTATTGTGTGTTTCTATACAACTTTGTTTCAAATAAGCCTAGTGGGTTTTCTGAGAAACTCGCTCTGGAGGGAATTTGGGAACCATGCAGACCATATACATGTACAATAACCCAATTCAAACTTTAAAGGAAAGGTACAAACCCTAAACAGCATAATAGTGTGCAAAACAATAAACTAAAAATAAACTAAAGGATAGAAATGACTGGTGTCAATCCCTGTGGGAGTACACACATTCCTCCATTCATGAATCAAACGTACTTCTCCCTGTTTCTGTCCAACAAAGTCGTGGGTTGATGACGAATTGGCCAAGTGTGAGCTTGCGATGAGAACTACATTGTTCATGGACGATCAGCCCTCGCAGAAAAGTCGGGGGCAATGATGTGTTAGCACATCCTCCTGAGATGAGTCACCCTGATGCCTTCTGACAGGCCTCATTCCACGAGTGAGAGAGGCTAACCAGGAGAGCAGCCTCGCCCCAAACACATGCTCCAGGGCAGACTCCATCTGGCCCAGATGAGACCAAGGGAAGGGAGATTAAAAATAACCAACAGGGAAGGTATGGCGAAAAGACAAGGCGGGGATGAGATGAAAGCCTGCACGCACTGTGGTCGGCCGCCATCCAGGCAGAACTGTACGACAGGATGGGAAAACAAGCTTTATTGATTTGTTTTGTTTTTCTGACAGAATAAGGTTCAAATGAAAACATAATCCTGACTGTTAAGCCTTTTTGAAAAATACACAAGAAATGTGCAGCAAATGCTAATCCACTTGTTAATCCATTGAACTAATAGCGCTATACATTTGACTTTTCACAGCTCATGTTCCTTATTTTCAGTCAGCTCAGACATATCCTCATGTTGGATGGACTATGAATGGCATATTCATAAAGCAAACCCAGATTAATATCTAATCTGTCATTTTGAGAGGGATAAAAGACAGTCTCGTCATTAATGGCTGTTCTTTGTTGGTGGTTAAATTATTGCCTATTGCCTATTTTCCCTCAGCTGAATTGTTGCAAAAATCAATACTGAATTCTAATTTGGTGATATTAAAAGAAATAATAGTACATCTCTGGAATCAGACTGAAAACCCCCCACATATGCTGTGGGTTTGTTTTTCACAAGAGGAAAGCAATTTGTTGCTGAGATCAGTCAAGACATCGGTTGAATCTAACAAAGTAGAAAAGTCTCTAAATTGTAGAAAGGATTGTGTTTTGAAAGCAGTTTTTTTCTCCTTCTGGTTACACCTATCTTTTAGACATCAATCAATTCTGATAGCATTTGTGGTCCTGTGTTAAAGTATCCCTTTTATGGCCTTTTTTCTCACTCCCATGAGTTCTTATCATCTCACCAGACTGTAGGCAGAAAACATCAGACAGAGTCCTCGTTTGAAGACCTGCTCTCTGCCGTCACAGTTCATTGTGGAAAGATATCTGTCCGCTTCCTGTACAAAAAAAAGAGAAAAAGGTTCACGGTTCAGTTAGGATGCGTGGCCCTGTGCCTGAAGCCTGGCATTACAGCACACGGCTCTCTCTGCTGGCACCCTGCCTTTCGCCCGCATTCTGGTATCTTTGTGGATGGTTAGCGGTACTTGGATGGGGGCTAGAAGGGGAGGGAGTAAGAGGGTTGGCTGGGGATGAACTGACAGGTTATTACTGGCTTTGTGGGGGATTAGTCCATAAAAGCCTCCTGAGCCCCATGGCCAGAACGGCCAGAACCCCAGCAAATAAGATAAAATAATCTCTGTAAAAATGACAGACAGCGAGGGTGAGAGATATCCTAGTGCTCTTCAACGGGAAAAAAATCTTCAATCTGTCCTAATTTTTTTGTTTCCGTTTTTATTTTTATTTTTTGGGGGAAAACGTGCGGGATATGTCAGTTGGAATGAGATTAAACTCCCACAGTAAAAGATGGGAAACAGGAGTGGAACACATCTAAAATGCTTAGAGCTTCTGTTTAGAAAAGCTGTGTTCGCTCCTCTGGTTCAATAGACGAGGATCTGACTCATGTGGGCTGTTGCATAAGCAGGTACAATCATTATCGGGGACCTAGTTCGGTCGGAGATTTCTGCTTTCCTTGAATATAAAATCAGCTTCTCGAATAGTTAATCATATTCTCTCTTACCTGAAATAAGCACAAACAAGGTTGGCACTGGTCTTGCAGGTCCTTGAGTGCTGGATGTGTTCATCAGATTATCAAATATGAAGTAGAAAATGAGAGTATTAAATCAGAATAGCCCTGTCTAAATAAAATTGCCAGAGGCAATTTCCCTCTTATTGACTGACAGGAAAATGTTACCTCCCACTGAGGAGAAACTCTGAGTCAGGTTTGATTACACCTCCAGAGGAAGAGAAATATATAAAGACAGGTGGCAAACATACAGAAACATCTTTAAATGTAACACAGTTCAACAACACTTCAAACAAGACCTGTAAAATGATATGTATACAACACACAAAAGAATAATGGTTAACAAAAAGTATTTTTTGTATTACATGGTGATGGAGTGCATATCGCTGTGAGGTGTTATGAATGTTGTATGTTTTATATTTCTTAATACTTATCTAAAAAAAAAAACTGACAATTTTGCATAATTCTGTTCATGCTGTTCCCCTTAAACATGCTTAAACAAGTCCGACCATTTGTAAAGCCTTGTGTGGCCATTTAAAAAAAAAATGGTCCTATTTCTTTAGCACATTCAGCTGACACGGAATGAGGTGGAACATGGAACTGGGATTTATTTTTTTAATATTTGCTCTTATGTTTCTCTCTTACTGTGGTATACACTAAAACAGTCCTTGTATTTCATAACTCACTTGGAATTTCCAATTATGAATTCAATCAAAATACCATTTTTTTTACTAAAAGTAGAAGACTGTATCCTTCATAAGACATCTGAATAAAAATGCCAATAAAGATATTTATTGTAATGCAGGCATTCTCCCTGAAGTGCATGTAGTATTCATAAAATAGTTTTGAAGATAGGTCTGCTGTAAAGCAACACAGATTTCAAGAGGCAATCCCAAAGAAACCCCTCCTACAGTAAGTCATTCAAATCAACTAATTACTTTGGAATGGATCCAAATGAATTTCCAGACAATACAAAACAGTCAGTGCTGAACATATTAGTAATCTGAAGAAGTTCATTTGTAAAATGTCTGGCTCTCTTTGAAAACAGATGTTTCCATCAATACTGAGATGCTCTAATCCTTCAAACGTCTGCTGAATAGTCAAGTTGCTGGAAAGGATGCTTTACCTCACATGTACAACTTTTATCGATTTCTATAACGGTACGTCCACACAGCAGCTTTTCAAAAATCTTGAAAATCTTGGAGCTGAGCGTGTCTGAAAGCTTGCCGGATATTTTGCGAGCAACGCGACCAACAACCAATCACATGAATCTCCCGCCCCCGACATACAAAGCAAAAAACCCCGGGGATTTTATACGAGCAATATATATATATATAAACTCCCCAAACAGGCGAAAACCTACCAGTTTCACCCACTGTCTCTGCCACCTCCCTCCATGCCTGGTTCCTCCGGTTTGTATCCCGTTAATAGTTCTGGTCGTAAAGAACCGGGTGATTTGCTACCGTAATTTCTCGTTTGGAATATGAGGAAATGAACTGCGGTCTGGTTCTCCCTGCTTACACGCGGTTTGATTGGCTAGCGCTTCTCCTGTTAGATTTGCATAAACGTGTTTGATTGGCTGACGCTTCCAGCTCAGCTTCAAAAGTTGAACATTGCTCAACTTTTGAATCCTGGAAATCCTGGAAATCTTCGCTTCGCTCCCCCCACAATGCAGTTCGGCGAAAAGCGAGGCAAAGTGACGTCATCCCCATTCAAAGTCAATGGGCAGAGAAGCGTTGGAAGCGGTGGAAGATTCGTCTAAAGCTGCTGTGTGGACGTACCGTAAAGCTGCTGTGTGGACGTACCGTAAAGCTGCTGTGTGGACGTACCGTAAACGAATGAGTGTTTCAGGGTCAGGGTTCATTTTCACTCTTTAACGTGTCATTGGCTGTTATTCTTTTTTAACAGGCAAAAGCTTTTTATGTATATCCGTGCCAGAAGCAATAAAGTAATCTGCAAACTTCAGTGTGTGCTGATGGATAGAAGTGATGGCTCGCCATTTTCCCATCACTACATCTTCTACAGGGACATTATTTTCAGAGATAAGGCTTTCAAACAAATGTCATGATCTACTGTAAAAAGGTTACATGTAACAATTGAACAGCGATTATATTTATAGAGCATACTGAGAACAAAAAAGGTAATCTAGGGTGTAAACTGTGCTTTTTGAATTAAGTATGGACTGAAGATGAAGGGTCAGAATAATAGCTACCAGGGATTTTATACTTTCTGAATCCTAATATGCCAACTTTTTGAAAATAATGTCGAAACAACAGAAGTTTCTATCCGAAAATGTTGAAATATGAACATTCAAAACCTAATATTTCATTGTGTTGACATGTGCGATATACGCACAGAATTATAATCAACATATTATAAAATATGAAAGTCAAACTTATCATATAATATCTTATTTTACCGTAGATGTTGGCGATGAAATAATAATGCTTGTAAATGCCTCCTTAAACTCAAAATGGGGCTTAGAAATATGGATGTCGGTGTTTATCTTACTAAGAGTCCTTTGTGTTCCAAATGAAGACCACATTGATGAATACACTAATGTTATGTTTCACACAAGCTCAGCTATTGTGTTCACCAATTCTAAAAGATCTCAGATCCATTGCATTTGTGTAAAACATGTAGGTGGGTTCTGCCCGTTATCTCTGAATGGTAATTAGCACCCTCATCATCGGTTAATTCCTCCTAACCTACGGTAAACAAAAGAGAATGAAGATGAAGATTATTTTAAAGGGGAAATGTGGCACCTTTTATGTAGATTTGTCCAATCAGTGCTGACGGTAAATGTAGACCACTGCAGGGTTTGTTATATTGACAGACAGGGCTGATTGTTCCGGAATAAATTCATAGCACATGAGCGGCGAGTTAGCTGAAGAGCTTTTATAAGACTGACCAAAGAAAAACATACTTTATTACAATAATATACAGAAGGATGGAAGTTGGTGACAGCATCCAAGAAAAGCTGCCCACGCTGACATTCACCATAGCAGATAAACAAGTCATCTAAACAGGAACATTCACACTTTGAAATCCCTGTTTCACTCATATTTCCATTTTCCCTGATGGAAGCGTAGGTGGATTGTAATAAAAGCGAAGAGAGCAAGGACATTTTTGATGAAAGCAAACGTAGCTGGAGGAAAAGTCCATTGTACTTTCTTGCCTAAATCTACGTCATTGCATGGCACTTGATGAAGAAAGAACGATATACAGTAGGTTCTAGCTACACCCTACTGACACAGAGAACATTGAGCCACACTCAGATAGATTAAAATAAGGTGACATAATTGGCAAATGTTCCCTTTAAAACGCATAGCATTTTTTTATTTTCAAATTGCTACTAGTTGCACCCATTCAATCAACGGTCTTTTCCAACCTTGCTGTGGAGAGCCTAGGATTTAGTGTCTGGCACCAGAAATGACTAGAATCATAGATATATTCAACATTAAATACATGAAAAACAACACAATCAATATACACACAAGAAAGCACATTTTCTTAAATAAAATGAAAGCAATAACGTCCCTTATCTCATGAGATACGCCTTTCTCCTTTAGTATATCTATACATATTGTGCAAACATTTGCCTTTTGATTTTCTTCTGCTAATAATCTATTATTGAAAACTCTCAGACAGCCTTTGTGACGAGCTGTAGCCCACATCTCACTTTCACTTGAATTAGATTGACAGGCAATCTGCATATAGCTGCATAGATTGATACAGTATAAATAGCTTCAGTACAGTAGCAATCATAGTGCTCCCTGTTAATTGCCTTTCAGTTGTGCTTGATCATTTTCAACAGCTGTTATCGTGTACCTTTTCATTTAAAACGTTACTTTATAACTCAAATATTTATGTATAAACTAGGGAGGTTATTCATTATAAGAGCAACAGTATTTCAGTCCAATATCACATTAACTGAATACAAAACAAAAAGGCCTTTGGAATGAATAGTTACGTGTTATCTTGTATAACCCCCCCCCCTTATCATTTATCCAGTCGTTGAATGGAGATTAATGCAAATCACATGCATATTTACTGCTGGCATACTGTTATTAAGCTTGTAAGATTCTTTCCATAAGACACATGACGTATTTTATGAGGAACAATTCCTGAAACTCTATTATGAATCTTGCCCGGAACAAAGGAGGATGAAGCTTGATTAAATATCCTTGAAGTGAATGTCACGTTACAGGTATGCATCATTATTACAACTCATTAATCTTGATCTACCAGCTCCCGATAAGACTGTTCATTAAGAAGTGCAAGATTTATTCTAGCGGCTAATTTCAGGCAGAGTGACCATTGAGGTCCTTGGATCACCAGCAATAAGGATTACATCCTAACGCAGCTTTCACAATGTCTCCATCCTCTATAAATATGTGAGGAGGACAAAAGACTATTACATCTCACAACTATTGTATTACTTTCTTATATCCTAGTTTAATTTTCCCTTTAAAAAACAAGATATGCTGTTAAACAAAGTAGAGATTAAAATAAACTCCCAACTCATAAAGTTTTACAATATAGCGACACAAAAGATTCAACGGGGAATCTTGTAAGCTTAAAATAAAGATTAAGAGCTTCGGTAAATCCTAATCAAAGGTTACAATCGTCTCTATTTTGCTGCAGGAGTGATTTTCTCAAACGTAATATAAATCACATGCAGGTACTGTAGGATGAATTAACCAAGCTTCAGTTTATTAAAGTATTAAAAAGACTTGAATAAACAAGAAACAGATATTTGTTATTGAATTACATGTGGATGAATACAATTCAACCCGGGTAATGGCTCTAAGTGTAAGGGTGTATGTGCTGAATAGAATAAAGACAGATAATGTGCTGAATGTTATTCTGCTGAAATACTGTGTGAAATGTTAAAACAAAATCCCTCACAATGTCTGCAACTCCAGTTCAAACGAGAGAGACGTGATGTAAGGAATACATATTTATTGTTTACACGTCATATGAATGAAATGATTGCCATGATAATACAACAGGAGAATGTAATGGTGTTTGGCGATTAGGCCCCGGTTTGCAGGATAATCATCCGATGAAATCCCCGGGGTCTAGACACTGGTGGTGGTGATGAGTAGGTGGGACCGGTCTGAAGAAGGAAGGTTTAGCTTTGTCCTGGAGGAGACGGGAGGCGAGAGGGGTGGAGGCAGGTTGCGTGTAGTCACCTGCAATGACAACTGACAGGGAGGAAGAGCAGGCATTTAAGGAATTTAGCCTGTGCAGCAATTGGCTGCTGAGGGGTGATGCCCTCATATTTAATGAGGGGGGAAGGGAGCCATCGAGTGACGTGTAAGTGACTCGTGTTAGGTCTTCCTTATTGAACTTGCGCTAAAGCTTTAATTTTTGAATTTGATGATCCCAATGGTTTTGCTATTTTGGCAGATGTTACTAAATGTTGTAAATAAGAATTGATCAAACTAACATCTACTAATACTGCTTAACGGAAATATGAGTTCAGAGGTGTCTAGTCCTGACATTGTAATGTTTATTCTGGATTTCCTTTCCTCAAACCAATATTTTATATATTACTGTTGACTTGCCCTTCAATTTGACCCGAAGGGAAGAAGCATGTAGAAATTCGTACCTTGTGCTGGCTGAATGACTGACAGAGTTATCAAAGACACAAACAAAAAAAAGCACCTGCCTGGAGAAACAGCAGGATCTCTTATCAAAAGGCTGCTGGAGGCGAGGCCTGATGTTCGTGACATGCCTGAAATGGCATTCAGCCTTTGTCAAACTTTTCAGTCTGAGACACAGTGTCACAACATAGGTGACATTTCCAAGCAATATCCTGTTGTTGGGCAAACCTGCAACACAATACAAATCCGAGAGGCAGCCTTAGGCTAATGGTCACCACCCTTGGTCGAAGTAGAAAGTAGATGAAGTTTGTGGCATAAACGTACATCACTTCTCTTACAAGCGGGCTGTTAATTCCAGCTGCATATATCTCGGGGAAGTTCTTGTTGCAATGAACAGGTTGGTATTTACTCTCCCTGAAATTGATTGAAGAATAAATTATTTTCTGCGTGTTTTTTTGAAGTAAGTCGGTCATAATGATTGGCAGCTAGTCAAGCAGGGCAAATGTGTGGGAGGCAGGCAGCTGCATAAGTTAATTCCCTATTTAGAGAACAACGTCCAACTTCTCTATATCAGACAGTGAAGACTCATAGTTTCCATGGTAAAGGGGTTGTGGTTTGACCTTTGGTACACTGAAAAGGTTGATGTTGTTTACCGCTCTGTTGTGTATTTCTACCAGCACTGTTCCGTCCTTTCTGCCTTTATTTAGCTCTGTTTTCAATGTACTATAACGCCAACAAAGCAAGGGAGTGGAGTCAATGTTTTTGTCCTTGACATGGAGCCCAACTGTACATCAGAGCAGAGTCATTTTTAGCTCCTTAATGGGCGCCAAGCAGAGACTGAACAAGAAGCTCTGTCAATGTCTCCCACTGCATCAAAGTAGTCATCTTGTAATTAAGGTGTGCACATGAACTCCATTGACATCTGTGAATGCTGACATGCATTATCTTTTAATTAGACCGGCAAATTAGAACTGTCCCTCGATGGTTACCTAGGATTGGGATGAGCTGGTGATGGATGTGAGAGAGAAACTGCCACACAAACTGCAGATGCCAAATTGACTTGACAATGAATAGGTGGAAATGTAATGGCTACTTGAACAGTGAATCATGTCTTATTAGCTTTCAATTTAATCGTGTTCAGCCCTGACGCAATCGAGAGAAATATAAGTGTCTGCCTGATTCATGAATTGAAATGCTCAGAAGTGTAAGGGCAAAGTTTGCTCAGGTACATTTACAAAAATATGTCTCCCACTTTTCTTTTCTCAGATTGATTTTTTGTATCAATGTTCTAAAAGTGCAGCAGTATCAATGCATCATGTTGGATGAGACTTTTCTGAATGGTAGGCTTTTTTGAGTAATCACTTTGATTTTCATTGCATGCTCTACTGTATAAGAAATTAGCCCACTCAACGTACAATTACAATGAGGCTGGGTTGACAGTGCTTGGCAAGCAACAACCAGATCCATGGAGACACCGGGAACACATTGACCATTCACACCTCCAAACTCTAACAAAAGATCAAGTAAAAGGAAAGAAATATCTAAACTAAATTGGGCTTGGGAAAAATACATTTCCAGCAACTAGTCATGGTCATTTAAGTTCCGTTCTGGCAACAGCAAGCAATTATGACTGTCAAAAAGCACCAGACTACTTTTGTTGTTATTCATGTGATTTAACATCAGCAGCAAGATGAAAAGCACATCTTACACTATATTAAGCTTTTTGAGGCAAATATCCCCTGTGTGCTAAGGCATGATGACAACTGCAAAAAATGAGCATTGCACAGTTTGTTCACTTTGTACAATGCAAGGCATGTGAGGTGTGATGGCCGCTTGTGTTGTGCGGTTGCTGGACTTCTAGCAATAAAGTTGAGTTAGTGAGAATAATTCTAAAGAAAAATTGTCGAATATCAACGTTGTTAGGAAAATAAATACCAAATAACTTGAGGTGCAATCTTTGACTGAAAGTCCAGCAGCACTCAGGGTCTAAACATTATTCTATTTTCTGATAAAACTACTCAATTCTCCCGCTCTTCAAGTTTGAGTCATCCTCAAAATGGAAAGCATTTGATTGCTTATCTGACTTTCCACACCTCACCCATTTTTCTCTTCAATAAAATAAGGGACTGTTCTCCATCATATTTACGGCATCCCTTTAATTCTTGAATAATCTGCCGTTGAATGATAGCATTCACATTTTATCTCCAATTTAACGTAGAAACACACTGATTGAACATTTAATTTTGGAGTGACAAATGTAGCTCAGTGTAAGTTCAATCAGGAAGACAACAGCATCGGGTGTCACACGTTATTTCAATAAGTGATCAGGGGCATTACGCCCCGGCTAGCCAATCATCGCACCTGCTAACCTCTTTAAATCTGCTCTCCCCTTCCTGTCAGTTGTCATTTCAGGTGTCAACGCAAAAGGTAGTAAACGAATACTCCTCCGTAAACACTCAGAAAAGAAAGAAAAACAAACCACAATGTCTAACACAGACTCTTCCGAGAACGAACCGTTTTCGAAGGATCTCGATCCTGGCTCCGATGTACCTCCGGATGCAGCTTCGAACTCCTCAAGCCTCCGGCGCATGAGCGCCCGCCTGGCTTCCCGTGACAGCTCACAATCAGCAGAAGCAAACTTCATAATCACCCATTTACGGCAGCAGGGTATCTCTGCAGCCTCAGATCTCCCTCTCTCCCAGCTCAGGGAGCTCTCGGACCAAGTCTCCGGCGCGGTCCATCAGCCCAGGGCAGCAGCCCCAGCAGCTCCAGCCAACTCTCCAGCTATCACCCCCGAGAGGCCGGAGCGAGGACGCGGGCGGAGCCGCGGGGGGAAAAGGAAAAAAAAGTCAAGTCCCTCTAGAGCCGGTCCATCTAAAAGGTCCACCTTTCCACAGGCTCACCCAAGCGTCGCCCAGCCCGGGAGCCCCGGTAATCAGCCACTAACGGATAGCATAGCAAACTCCCTGCAATCGTTGGCTAGCTCTATGCTGCTAATTGACGCTCGCCTGCAGGCCATGGATAAAGGCCCCATCGGAGTTTCAACCTCTTCTGCGAACTGGGCCTCGGTCCCCGCTTCGCTGCCAACAGGATTTATGCCAGGTCTCGGGGGTTTTCCCTCCACAAATCATAGCTCCCCCTCACTCCCTGGCTTCAGCACTCCCAGCGCCTCACTCAGGTAGGCCTCATATTCCCCAGAGCGCTCACATTTCCTCTCGGCTGAGAGCGAAAATCCTCGAAGGGAAAGACATAAATTTAGTCACCCTCATCTTGCCTTCCCCGGAGTGCGACAAGTCAATCGCCACGGGAGGAAGCATCACTGCCGTTTTTAAGTCCGCAGATCCTCGGCTCCTCAGAGACCTCAACATAGGACAATTTCTGGTTGCTTTCGGCATCTTCCGCGATGTCCTGTGTTCCGTTTACCCGGAAAGAAGAATTGAGTTAGACGCTTATCTGGGCCTCATCGGCGATCTTTATCTCAAATTCGGGAAATCCACGTTCTACTCCTATCACAAGAGCTTTTCTAGCAAAGCAGCGCTTCACTTAGCCCACTGCAACGTTCGCCTGGACTGGTCCGTGCTGGACACCGAGCTGCTCGTGATGGCGACTGGCGGGCAACAAGTTGTTTCGTGCATCAGCTGCGGGACGCAGGGCCACACCTCCCCCTTCTGCCCATCAGTGCCTTTCTCCGGGTTCAGAGCTTTTCCTGCGTCACAGTCGGGGAATAATAAACAAAAAAACCAGGTGCAGAATAGGCAAGAGGCGCAGATTAGGGCAGACGACAGGATCTGTTATAAGTTCAACGAAAATATCTGCACCTTTGCTTATTGTTCTTATCTCCATATCTGCAGTACCTGCAAGGAGGCTCACCCGAAGTCAGTTTGCCCCAGGCGCGGGCACGTGAAGTTCCCGCAGCAGAAACCACGTGGGGGAAAAAACTCCTGAAACATCACCTTTCCACCCCCATCAACATCCCACATTTAGCAGCAGCGCTTTCTACTCACCCAGATCCCGTGTTCGTAGAATATCTTCTGTCAGGGCTCTCTCAAGGGTTCAGGGTCGGGGTTATTTCTCCTCCCTCCGTGTCCCTTGTTTCAAAAAATCTGCAATCAGCATTTAAAGAACCCACCATAGTCTCCCAGCTTATCGAGAAAGAACTCAACAAAGGATACCTTATCGGTCCGTTTCACTCACCCCCGTTCTCAGTGTTCCGGACAAGCCCAATAGGAATAGCCACGAGTAAATACTCTGAGAAAAAAAGGCTGATTTTCGATCTGTCCGCACCCCGCTCCGGCCCGTTTTGCAGTATTAACAGCCTTATTCCTCCAGAGCCATTCTCCCTTCATTATGCCTCAGTCGATAACGCAATCAAACTAATTAAGTTTGCGGGGCAAGGAGCCTGGCTCTCCAAGGCAGATATTACTGACGCATTCAAGATCATTCCCATCCATCCATCCCAGTGGAACATGTTCGGTATTAAGTGGGAAGCTAAATTCTACTTTGCAGTTCGCTTGACTTTCGGGTGCAGAAGTAGCCCCTGTATTTTTAATTCCTTTTCCGAAGCTCTCTGCTGGATTCTGCTGAATAATGTCAGGATTCCCTCCGTTCTCCACTTGCTGGACGATTTTCTCCTCATAGATCCCCCTCGGGATAACTCAGGCGCTTCCCTGGCGAAACTCAAATGCTGCTTTCAGGAGCTAGGCGTCCCCCTGTCCGGAGAGAAAACCATAGGACCCGACACTAGCTTGGAGTTTTTAGGCATCACACTCGACACTATAGACATGAAAGCATCTCTCCCCATCGCCAAACTGCAGCGCATACGCGACATCACTAAATCCTATTGCGAGCAACAAGTCATCACCAAACAGCAGCTGCTCCCCCTCCTCGGGCACCTCAACTTTGCCATGCGCGTCATCCCCCAGGGGCGCTCATTCATCTCCCGCCTCCTGGACGCAGCGTCGGCTGTAACAAACCTCCACGACCGCGTGTTTCTAGACGAAGGCTGCCGCTCAGACCTATGCTTCTGGTCTCTCCTGCTCGCCCACTGGAATGGCATCACCTTCTTTTACGACGACCTCGTGTACTCCTCTGATTCCATGAGGTTTTTCACGGACGCTGCCCCATCCGTGGGTTTTGGGGGTTTCTTTCAGGGAGAGTGGTTCGCGGGCCCGTGGCCTCCCTCATTTCCCAATCATGCCTCATCCTCCGCCCTGCACGAGATCTATCCGATTGCTGTTGCCTGCCACGTGTGGGGCCACCTCTGGCTACGGAAACGCATCTCGGTCCTCTGCGACAACCAGTCAGTGGTCTGGATCATCAATAAAGGTCGCTCCTCTTGTAGTGACATCATGCCGTTCATGAGAAGCATCACGTGGTCCTCCCTCACTCACAACTTCCTCATCTCAGCTCGTCACGTCCCCGGCCACCTCAATATAGTGGCTGATTCCCTCTCTCGCTTTCAATTTCAGACCTTCCGGAACCTCTGCCCGGAAGCCAGCCCGCAACCCGTTGGGATTCCTCCTCTGCATCTCCTCTCTCTACATTAAACAAGAGCCCCTTAGCTAGGCACCTAGAGTCGGCCAGATATTTTATGAGGAAAGGCTTAGCCACTTCCACCCTCAGAACGTACGACTTTGCATGGAGAACGTTTGCGTTCTTTTGTGTTTCCGTAGGCATCTCACTTAGACCCGTTCTCATCCCCACCGTGTGCGCCTTCATGTGCTACTGCGCCACTGATCGCCACCTCAAACCCCAATACATCCGGGGCCTCTTAGCAGGAGTACAATTTAACGTTCGCTGCTTCGATCCCAGCTTCCCCAGCTTGCTTGCTAACCTATCCGTTAAACTCATACTTAGAGGTCTTCTAAAAACGTTTCCCCCAGCGTTAGACCATAGACGACCCATTACACTCTCCACTCTGCGCCTTATGCTCTCCAAACTTAGAGAAGGATTATTTTCTCCCTACATCGACGCCCTACTCGACGCCGTATTTCTGCTGGCATTTTATGCTTTTCTTAGACCAGGCGAATTTACCACAGCTTCACGATCATTCAATCCCAATCAAGACGTCTGCCTTAACGACCTATCCTTCCACGCTAGCCATTTTAGTTTAAACATTAAACACTCAAAATGCGGAGGCGCTTGCTCCGTCATCGCAGCTCGCAACGATTCCCCGTTCTGCCCTTATGGATCCATGATCAAATTCCTGCGTCTTAGACCTTCCATTAATCCTCTCTCACCACTATTTCTTATTTCAGGGGATTTTCCCTTAACTCAACACCAGTTCAATCATTACCTTAAGCAAGTTCTCATTAGATCCGGCTTATCGCCCCAATTATTCTCGGGGCATTCGTTCAGGATAGGCGCAGCTACCTCCGCTGCTAATCAAGGCGTCTCATCCTCATCCCTGCAACAACTCGGACGATGGTCCTCCTCTGCCTTCACATCCTACATCCGCCCGGACATCAGTGCCGTGCTGGCTATCCAAAGGTCCCTCAAACACTAAAAGATGGTAAATATACCTATAACTGGTGGTGGTAACATGTCAGCATGTATACGTGTCTACGGTTCCGGATCTGTCAGGCTATGACTCCGGATCTGCGTATGCTAATCCCGCAAGTGCAGGTCGCGAACGTGGGTCCGAGTCAAGTTGCGGACTCAGGTCCGCGGTTAGGTTTAACCCTGCGGGCGCAGGTTGCGGACACAGGTCCGCGCTTAGGTTTAACCCTGCGGGCGCAGGTTGCGGACACAGGTCCGCGCTTAGGTTTAACCCTGCGGGCGCAGGTTGCGGACACAGGTCCGCGCTTAGGTTTAACCCTGCGGGCGCAGGTTGCGGACACAGGTCCGCGCTTAGGTTTAACCCTGCGGGTGCAGGTTGCGGACACAGGTCCGCGCTTAGGTTTAACCCTGCGGGCGCAGGTTGCGGACACAGGTCCGCGCTTAGGTTTAACCCTGCGGGCGCAGGTTGCGGCCAGTGGGTCCGCGCTTAGGTTTAACCCTGCGGGCGCAGGTTGCGGCCAGTGGGTCTGCGTCATGGTAAACCTGCGTGCAGGTTTCGGGCAGTGGTCCCGCACATGACTAACCCCGCAGCCCGGAAGCGATTCCGGCGCTCATCATGTCCCCATGTTAATCTCCTTTTCATCCATAGATCTCCGCAGCCAGCCGCAAGGTAAGGATTGCTCACAGCTCCGTACTTCATACTTCACTTCTTTTGGGGGTTCATCAGAGCGATTCTTTCCCTCCTGAATGATCATCCTGCAAACCCGGGGCCTAGTCGCCAAAACATCATTACAGTTACTTGTTGTAATACGTCAACCACTATTCCCGCATATCATGTGTCCCGATAAATAAACATGTACTCATACATCACGTCTCTCCTGATTGAAATGTAGCTCAGTGTAAGTTCAATCAGGAAGACAACAGCATCGGGTGTCACACGTTATTTCAATAAGTGATCAGGGGCATTACGCCCCGGCTAGCCAATCATCGCACCTGCTAACCTCTTTAAATCTGCTCTCCCCTTCCTGTCAGTTGTCATTTCAGGTGTCAACGCAAACCCTCCTCCACCCCTTCGCCTCCTGTCTCCTAAATACAGGGCCAAGCTAAACCTTCTCCCTTCAGATCGGACTGAACTACCATCACCACCACCAGTGTCTAGACCCCGGGGGGTTCATCAGAGCGATTCTTTCCCTCCTGAATGATCATCCTGCAAACCCGGGGCCTAGTCGCCAAAACATCATTACAGTTACTTGTTGTAATACGTCAATCACTATTCCCGCATATCATGTGTCCCGATAAATAAACATGCACTCATACATCACGTCTCTCCTGATTGAACTTAGAAATACAGTATTTTGGCCTTTCAACTGGCCTGTTTCAATGTTAAAACCGAATTGCATTCCAAGTCTTATTTTGCATAAAAACAGTGCATTATACAATCTCATTTCATTGTCTCTCAATCTCACTATGGCAGTTGTCCTGTGTCTCGTGTGATTTTGGATGACAGCTCGGGCTCTTTGTTGGATACAACAGTTCAGTTGCCAGTTTGGGAGCCTTACTTGCTCTCTTGGGGTACAAGCATGCTTTGTGAAGCGGATATGTAGAGCAACATAAGAACAACCCATGGAGGCCAACCAAGATAGTTGTGACAAACAAATATATTATTTGAGTTAGTTGCTAATTGAATCGCCAAACCAGAACCAGAAACTTTTGGCAAAGTGAAATGGTGAGTGAAATGAATCATTAATATGTGGCACTCTTGAGTAAAGCACTTAACTCTCATCTGTTGCTGTGGGGTTGCTCAGCAGCCAACTCCAGAAGACTGTGGATGCACTGAGCAGTCTCAGGCTTTACAACAGTATCATGTCTTTACCAATCAAAAAATTCAACAGAATTGTCATATTTACTATAACAAATGTAAATCATTTCTCAATTGGATTTCTGATTGAAATCAAAATGGAGAGGTGTCAAAGCAAAGGGCCTACCATTGTTCCACACCCTGTAGCTTTGGGGTTTGGTGCCTTGGTATAAAACACCTTGGCAGTGGCTAAGAGGTGAAGTGGCGCCTCTCCAGCTACCAGTCCACCCTTTTGTAATATTTTGGTCCGTATTGGGACTCAAATGTCAGGGTCCATCCGATTCCCAAGCCAAGTCCCTAAGACTGAGATACTGATAGTGAGGTTGTGATTACATCGCAACACATTGGTAGCTGCTTTTCAGATAATAAAAAGCCAACTCATCTATTTAGCCAAAGCTGATCAAAAGCTTTTCCAAGCATCTACTTGTTAAAGCCCTGCACCTGGGGAAAGACTAGAGGGGCAAGGAATGGCAGTGTAAGAGAAAACGAATATACAGGCCCAACTTATTTATGTCCTTCACCTCATAGAATTATATATCAAGGAATCAGTCAATTTATTTTATGCACAAGTTCTCATTCGAAACATATCCCTCTGAGCTTTCAAGAGATCTACTGTGAGACTCTGTAAATTACTTGTCATTAATTTCAGTCACCAGTCAGCAATGTGTCTGACCTTGAGCTGCAAACTTGCAAGTCTTGCTGTCTCAAGATTTTCTACGTATGCTATTTACACAAGTGGAAATGTGCTTTAAGTCATCATGTAATCTAATGTTAAGGTTAGAAACTGGCGAAAGCCTGAAAACATGTGAGTAGAAAATGAGCGCTTGGAATAGATTAGATATTTCCTGTGGACAAACCCTTCAAGAAAGATAAATCATTCATGAGTCAAAGAGTTAATTTTGACCGATCCATGAATTCTGACGTCAAGGATTAGATGCATGAAAAGCTAAAATGAAGAAAAAGGAAAGCCTGGCCAAGCATGCATGCATCATTCTCAATCCCTCATTCCTGTTTTAAGGGGTTATAATTAATTACAGGATATATGGCAGAAATTGAACAGTAATCTGCAAAGCTGTGCCTTTTAAAGACAGCTTTGTGTTTTACCACCAGTGCCTAAATAGCTGCTAAGTCTGTCTTGTTTAGCACCTGTCCCTCTATCTCGTTGTCCAAAAAGATCCACTCACGTTTGCTAACACACATGCACATCCCAACCACATCCACAAACACACACATGTGACAATTCCCCGTCTCACTTTACTTGCACGGTCAATCCAGTCTCCTTTGCTCAACATCGCTCTCACTTCTGCTTTCTTTCTATGCATCTTATTAAGGTGTGATCTATTTCCGATTGATGATAGTTTAATGAGCATTTTTCTATTTCACAAGAGTCCTATCATGTGATTAGGAACGAAAACCTTCTCAGATGAATAATAGATTTGACGGTGAGATATCCCTGAAAGCATCTCATGCAACTCTGCCTGTGAGATGAAGGGGAAGAGACACGGTTGTTTTGTTTAATAGGACTCAATTTCCAACTAATTAGCAGTGCATGGCTGATATTGAATCAAACTGAAGGACAGCTGACAGATATGAAGCAGAGACAGTGAAGCAAAACTGGCATCTGGACCACAACTGTCGTTTTTTTCCCCGGCACTAAAGTAGCCCTCTTTTGAAGCTGTGTGATGTCACTTCACACCCAAGAAGGGCTTGTTGATAGGCTAAAGTGAGCCAAAGCCCCCCCATTGGCTCTGTGTAGCTCCCCAGGCAAGCACGCCCTGCCAGGTTTTTCCACTGTACACAACACTCTCAGCTATGTCAGCTTAATTGGCTCGCGTCCCATCAGCAAGATACCCCAACCCCGTCGTAATTGGCTCCCTTTTAGCCACCCAGCCAATGCCATTGTTCAGGTACACAGTGTGTCGCTATGGATGCGCTGATCATTCACACATGAATTCTGGGACAAAAGGCCCATGGGCTTTCTCTCTACGAGTTTCCTGAACTGCAGCTATATTTCTGCCAACAACAACAACAACCACAATGCATCTTTAAACAAAATGTCTCTCCCTTTAAACCAGTGCTGCCTGGTGCCTCCTTTGGTAAAAGGTAATTTTTTCAAACTCTGCAGTTCCTCCACATGATGTCGGACCCCATACCAGCAGCGGTGCCAGCGCTGCTTGGTGTGTTTAAGTTCATCCTGTGGGATGTTAACATAGGAAAATCATGGAGCTTCACTGAATGTCAGTCGACCCACAGAGACAGGAGTGAGGGATACTGATTGAGAAATGAATGAGAGAGCAGCAGTGTGTGTGTGTTCGAGAGACAGATGACACTTCTCCCAGACAGCATGGAATGGAGCCAAGTCTGGTTCTGTCTGGGTGAAGCTAGTCAATGTTACCCTGATGAGTGCCGCTTTGGCCCAGGCCGGGTCAGTTTCCTGCCAGCGTGTAATGAGTCCGATGAGGGTGAACCCCCTGTTCCCCTATGCCCCGGCCTGTCTCCGCTAATGAGCTTCTGAATAAATCAGTGTTGGTGCCCCTTCCATCCCTTGGTCCTTGCTCTATCCCTTTCCAGTGAACTTATCCCCAAATGTCTCCTTCCCCTGGTACCCGTCACCTAACCTTGTCACCCTCTACCACGTAATGAGCCCTCAAGACCACCTTACATCCCCTTTCCAACACTCTCTGTCTCCTAATTGTGAGCAGTTGTTTGTGGGACAATCTGTCTTTCCCATGTTTGAAGACAAATATACTCATGTTTGATTGCTACTATTGCTGCTGCCTGGAGCTGAGATTGCGAATCCCTGTTTGGATATCTGAGTGATGTTCTCGAACTCTTTGAAGCTTCTTTCTTTTTCATCATCGCTACTGGTTTTAGAGTGATAAATAAGGAAATGAAAGTACCTCTTGCTCCTGCATGTCCCATTACTCTGGTCCTAATTTGGTTCCTGTTAGTGCACGGGGAAGTGAATGGCAGTATTTGATATCTGGTACACTGCTGCTTTATGAGAGGTGATGATGAATATCGCTAGGGATGGATTACTGGACTACAAACCAGCCCACTCTTTTCCATAAATAGTCTCAGTTGGACTCTGACCGTTCAGGGCTACGTGTGAAATAAATTGGATATTTCCCATGCAAATCTGGATAACGGAGGCCACAGCTTCTGGTTTTGTTGATGAAGTCGTACGAGGCTGACTCATAGAAACCATTGGGAATTCAAAAATAGCCAATGGATATAAAGGCATTTGTTCTGAGACATGCTGGTAATCCTAACCGAGGAATCTAATACGTTCCTTGGTTGTGAAATCAACAAACAATACATTTTGAGTAAAAATACGGTATTGTGTCATGATGGTGATATTCCAAAAGAGGCATCACAACACAAGTAAACAAAAGAAAATCTGTCAGCGGTAACTTTTTGGATATTGAAACCCAAAGAAAAAAAGCCCTGAGGTAAGAGCAGTTACTTTACAGTACAGTCAGCACTGTTGTTCCCAACAGATTGCCTTTCCAAGGTGACTGACCCCTGAGCAAATGTTACTAGTCAAAGTATTGGCCGCCATGCATCAGGCTCAAACATTGTTTTTCTTTAACCTCAACTGATTCGCTTCTTCACAGATTGCCTACCCCGGAAAACTTATCAGTTGGCTTGGGGGAATCAATCATGGGGTGACACTATTCCAGACCAGGGTGTTGTTTGCGAATCTGTTGTCTGTGATGCCTGCAAAACCACGTCTGTGATTGCCAAGCCTTTCGATGTGTTGGTTTTGGAGTTATTTTTCATTGTAGTCTCCTTGGCTTTGATTCTCTCTCTATCCCTCTCCTTTTTTCTCTCTGTCTCTCTCTTTTCTCTCTTCTCAATGTTGCATTTATGCCTCTCAATACAAACCTTGGAGAGTATTGATGCAAGGGGTGCCAGAGCTTTTTTTGGAGATGCTAACAAATAAGCCTGCCCCACAACGGTGTCAGCCAAGTGAGGATTAATGTAAAACAAAGAAAATTAACACTCAGAGCCGGATCTCGGTACAGAAACAGCGCAAATAGTCTTCTCCCCTCACTCATCAAGTGATTCATCTTCTCTTTCCCTTTCTATACAGTCCCTTCTCTGCATTCGGCAGGATGATTCAGCCCATTCATGTCACATATGTACATACAGACCTGCATTTTACTGTGTCACTTGAGCACAAAGAACTCAGAAATCAATGTAGGCTCACAATGTTTTTTCTACAGTATCTAATGTTAAGAAGTTCAACATTACAACTACATCCATAGGACAACAAACATATTAACAGAATAAACACCTGTCAAATTGATTAAAGCTGTGGTTTAGATACAGATGTATCCAATGAACGGGTGCTTTATCTATGTTGTCGTTCTTCATTTAGGCCAACTCAATGAAAAGATCCTAAAACATCTCTCCGCTGACCTTATAAAGCTATCTTTTCACAATACAGTCTTTACACTCAACCCAGTCTCACGGCATTTCGTGTTCACCAACACGATTTTTAATCTATTGATTCGTGTTCACCAACACGATTCGCCCCTTTTTTTCGTGTTCGGTCGGGTCGTGGAAGACCGGAGCTGTGTGGTTCATAAAAACATGTTCTTACTCAATATCAAGCCATAGTTATTGCTTTTATTTTAAATCGTATAATTTCGGACTTTTGTTGCCGTCTGTGAGGAAAATAAATGGGGCTCAGAGCCTCAGGATACTGAAATCTGTATTTTTTAAATCTTTTTTTCCTTCTAATTTGTTATTCTTTTCAAAATAACACACTGTTATTTACTCACCAATAACACTCAATTATCCTTGATTTTATTTATTTGTTTAATTCCATAATCTCAGGCTTTTTTGGTGTCCGTCAGGAACTGAATTTCAAAATAAAAATAACCGGAATCAGACGTAGGCATTTCGAGCGATTACCCAAGATCCTCAGCTATGGTTTTAAGCTCGCTTATTGGATGTTTTAGCCGCAATACATGCAGGGATTTGGTGTTTATATGATATGAAATCCGGAAAACATTTTAAAAGAATAAAATAATACTTAATTCCGAGTGTTCTTGCTTTTCTCTTTGAAAGTCATCACATAACGGCATTGTAATACACGGTTTGGCTGCATTACATATTACAGATCTGCCGTAGTTCTGTATTTATAGAGCCCTGATGAGAAGACCTTTGGAAAAACTGAGAAAATGCCGCCGAAACTGAATACTTGACGTGGATCATAAATATATTCAACAATTAAACAACATCTTCAATTTCTCTTCACACAATACGTCTCCTTGCAGTATCAACACTAATTCGGCTGACTTTTACATTTGATCTAATTCACAGATAGGTTATATTTACACCATAACGGTGCACAGCTGATAGAAAAGGACTGTAGTTTTTAAAGATATTACTGATTTTCTTTGAATGTAAGAATGTAAATACTGAGTCTGAAATAGTATAGCAATATGCTGTAAAATTATGTGAAAGCATGAATAAAACGTGTCCTACACTAATAATACAAAGTTATTATGGCTGTGTGTACCTTGTGTGCACCGCCTAGTGGTTAAAGCACGTTATTGAATTATTGTTTTTATGTGTTATAATTAGAGCCGGGACTCGATTAAAAAAATTAATCTAATTAATTAGAGGCTTTGTAATTAATTAATCGAAATTAATCACATTTTTAATCAAATATACATATTTGACCTGAGAACAGTGAGAAGCAATTTTCACATGGATTTTACTCCAAGTGGTCTACAGTCGAGTGCAATCCAGTCAGCTGGTTATTTTCTCAGACGTGGACTTACTTATCCTGGCCCTGAAACCAGTCATCTGGTTGAGTGTGGGTTGGGTCAGGGTGTGGTTCCAAGCACTCGGAGTCGGGCTAACGTTCACGCTAGCTGCTACATCCTTTGAATTTAGGTGATACTTTAGGCTTGATGTGCTGCGGTGATATGCACATTCTTTTTTGCATAATTTGCACACAACCGTGCTCTTATCGACGCTTCCATCCGTCCGTTTTTTAAAACAAAATTTCCCATCCACGGGGCCGACCAAAGCGGTCTCATCAGCTTGTTCGTTCATGTTTGACTATTGTTCACCGTGGTTTGTTGTTGTTTGAAGTCCCATGCTGAAGTCATGAACGTTAGTTGGTGCTCCAGTATAATCGGTATGCCTGAAACTCATCCAGTGAGAAACGTTCCGCTGTGAAAAAATAAGTGCGATTAAAGTGCGATTAAAATGCGTACATTTTTTTAACGCGTTCATTTTTGTGTAATTAATTAATCTGAATGAACGCGTTAAAGTCCCGGCCCTAGTTATAATATAACACATAAAAACAATAATGTACTCTTAATATTTTTTTCATCAAATATTATTTGAATATTTGAATAAAAATATGAAGAGTACATACTTTCATAGGGGGAAAGTAGATGGTCTGTGATAGAAATATAGAATATAAAAAATCAAGAAGATACTATAAGTGATCTCTACAATAAAACAGTTTAGTGCAGGATGTACAAAGATATTAATAGGAGTAGGTGCAAAACAGAAAAACGAATTAACCTTTATTTAAACATTCAATAACAGATTAAGGTCTTCTTTTAAATAAGAAAAAAACATTGGGGGTATCTATCTACAGATAAATATTAAGCCTGACAAAGTACTTAACGTCTAATATATTGCTTTCCTGCAATGTTAACTATGTTGAAGCACTTCTTTTAACTGATATTATACACATTACTCTTATTATACACATTATACTCTTATGTGTAGATAGAATAAGAAATGTGCAGAATATGACAGTTTAATGGTGGAGGTACACACATATTGATAGATGTCTTGTAATGCACTGTTGAGGAACCTGTGACCCAAGTGTTCATTCATTGCATAACTATAGGTTACTTACGTAACCCCTGGCCTCAGAGTAACATGAAGTGAGATGTCTCACTATGGGATGCACCTCATCGCGGAGCAAACAGAAGCATCAATCTCATTACGCTAATCCTGATTGGCTGGTGATCTTGACGTCAACGTCAGGGGAAATCACCCCCTATAAGTAGCCTGCGCCACGACGCATGCGTCATTCAAAATAAGCACCTCTTCTCGCTTCACCTTAGCAAGGAGGGCAGTCTGGTGAGACATCTCACTTCATGTTACTCTGAGAACTGGGATTACGTAAGTAACCTATAGTTCTCATTCATAACACTCCGTTCGATGTCTCACTATGGGATATTGTAGCTCCCGTATTGCCAGACGAGCTTATCTCGAAGATCACCGATCAACCAGAATTTAACAGGTGGAGTCCCGACTCAACAAGGTGCCCAGCATTGCTCGGGCCACGCTTGGAGCGGAGACGTCTAGCCTGTAAAAGCGGACAAAAGTGAGCGGCGAAGACCAGCTTGCCGCTGCACAGATGTCTTGGATGGAAACACCCTTGAACAAAGCCCAGGATGTAGCCAGGCCCCGAGTCGAGTGAGCCCGCAGACCCAAAGGTGCTTGCAGATTCTGACTCGTATAGGCCAAAGCAATCGCCTCCACGATCCAGTGGGAGAGCCGTTGCTTAGTAACAGGCTTACCCTTGTGAGGTTTAGCCCAGGACACGAAGAGTTGGTCATTAAGACGAAGCTCTTTTGATCTGTCCATATATGTGTGTAAAGCCCGGACTGGACACAACAGATCCTGCTGCTGCCCCCCGGAGGAAACCAGCTGCGGAGGAAATGCCTCAATGTCAATTGGGGTACACGAACCAACCACCCTTGGTGTAAAGGCAGGGTTGGGTTTCAACAACACTCTCGTTTGCCCTGGGGCGAACTGAGTGCATGAGGGATGTACAGACAGTGCATGGATATCGCTGACCCGCTTGGCGGATGCCAGGGCCAGTAACAGCACTGTCTTGAGTGACATATGTTTCATGTCAGCTCCTTCCAGGGGTTCAAATGGGGTGATTTTGAGCCCATTTAAAACCACTGCCAGGTCCCAAAAGGGCACCAGCGACCTGGAGACAGGGAGGAGCCTGCGAGTTCCCTTCATAAAACGGCAAACCAAAGGATGTTGGCTAGCCGTCTTACCCTCAAAGCCCACATGGCATGCAGCAATAGCAGCCAGGTACACCTTGATCGTGGAGAAAGCTCTGTGTTTTTCGATCAAGTCCTGTAGAAATGATAAAATCACCCCGACAGGACAGCCTGTCCTCCTACAAAAAACGACCAAATAGGTCGATTGTTTAAGCACCAGATTACGACCCATAGCCACGTTTTAAAGTGTAGCACCTCTAGTGGTCGTGTAAGAAACAACATGCTCCCGTTTATTTACAAATAACCCTCTCTGGAAAATCCTAAATTGTAGAACAGTTTGGCCATTCAAATGCTTTTTGATTAGATTTCTAGCGAGAAGTGTATATTGTACTTTTATAATCCACGTCCAGTGGAAGTGTAGGATCTATAGTTTGATAGATATTACGAAGATGATTTGAGGTCTCGCCAGGATACCCCCCCCCCCTACACATGCTGGCTATTGTGTGTTTCGCAATATATGGCACGTCTCTTTATAAGACGTTTTCGTATTTCCCACAATTAGAAGTTGGCAGTATTAAACGTGTACACCCTGGAGGTTTAGGGGATACGAAACACAGTGGTGTTATCAATTGTAAAACATATAATTAATAAATGGTGAAATAATATACCCACATGACACCTAAGGTCAGAAGAGCTTTATTTAACAGATGGTTTTATGTCTACCCCTCCTGTTGTTCATTGATAAGCCGGAAACATGCACTTGTCAAGGTTCAGAGGCACATTTTGCAAATATGGCAGTAGCCATCGATCATCTTAAGATAAGATAAGATATACTTTATTGATCCCAAGTTGGGAAATGTTTTTGTTACAGCAGCATGTACTACTTTGTTCTACTCCACTACAATTCAGAGGTTAACCTGGTATTTTTACTCTACTACATTTATTTTTGTTACTTTGCAGATTCTGATTAATGATGTGAAATATAAACAACCCTTAAATCAGACTTTAGTTACACCTGAGTAAAATTCAGCCTTATCAGTTTGTCTGTTTTGCACATCCTCCTGTTAATATCTTTGGACGTCCTGCACTAAACTGTTTTATTGTAGAGATCACTACAGTATCTTCTAGATATTTTCCATTCTATATTTCTATCATTGACCCCTATTTTGTATGTAGGCTACTCTTAATATTTAAATGTTTTCATCAATAACTAAATAAATATAACTTATTCAACAACTACATTCAATAACGTGCTTTAACCACTAGGAGGTGCGGTTTAGACCAGTGGTCTAGTTAATAAAACATAATAATATCGTACATAATATGATTATTCACTTTATTGTGAGTTTAAAACAGAACGGTAAAGGAAAATACAGTTTCAGTCTCTCAATGTGAAGCTTATGCATTGTACCATGAACCTGTATAGACCTGTAACAGTCAACTGCATGAGGAGTTGGAAAGGTAGTTCAGAAAATCAGTAATATCTTTAAAAAGCTGTGCACCGTTATGGTGTAAATACAGACTATCTACTAATTGGATCAAATATAAAAGTCAGCCGAATTAGTGTTGATACTGCAAGGAGACGTATTGTGTGAAAAGAAATGGAAGATGTTGTTTAATTGTTGATATATTTATGGTTCGCGTCACGTATTCAGTTTTGGCGGCATCTCTTCCAGTTTGTCAAAAGGTCTTCTGATCAGGGCTCTATAAATACATATCTAGGGCAGATATGTAATATTTAATGCAGCCGAACCGTGTATTACAATGCCGTTATGTGATGACCTTCAAAGAGAAAAGCAAGAACACTCGGAATAAAGTATTATTATTATTATTTTTAATGTTTTCCGATTTCATATCACATAAACACCATATCCCGACGTGCATTGCGGCGTGATTTTAGCCTATCAAAACCTCTGAAAAAAGAAATGTGTCTCTCAGAATCGAAAGAGAAAAACCTATGGGAAAAACACAAAAGCATTGTACACAATTTAAACCAATTAATGTCGTATAATTAACTAGGATAAACTGATGTTTTTTTAGTGGATGAGTAGTGCAGATATCACTGTTAAATCATTTGATCATTGGTTTTATTATGAAAACGGCGAGACCGGAAATACTGTTTTCAACCCGTAACTTTACATGGAAGCTTGCCGCATATACACGTTCTCCTGACGAAATCTCAAATCATCTTCGTAATATCTATCAAACTATAGATCCTACATATCGACTGGACGTGGATTCTAAAAGTACAATATATACTTCTCGCTAGAAATCTAATCATAAAGCGTTTTAATGGCCAAACTATCCTACAATTTAGGATTTTCCAGAGAGGGTTATTTGTAAATAAACGGGAGCATGTTGTTTCTTACACGACCACTAGAGGTGCTACACTTTAAAACGTGGCTATGGGTCGTAATCTGGTGCTTAAACAATCGACCCATTTGGTCGTATGAGTTGGAGGACTTGTTGCGACAGGACATTGAAAGGAGATGTGTCCTTCTTGAAGGCACCACTCCTCAAACACCCTCCACTTACAGTCGTAAAGAGACCTGGTGGAGGAAGCTCTCGCACTCTGAATAGTGTTTATCACCTTCTGAGGGAGTCCCACTGTATTCAGATTGTACCACTCACGGGTCAGGGCCATAGTGCCCCGTGCTCTGGGCGTGGGTGAAGGATCGCCCCCCCCCGCCTGAGACAATCTGTCCCTGCGTGGTGGGGGCTGCCATGGCTGCCCGCACAACAGCTGATATATCTCCGCCAGCCCGTACATTACGGGCTAGGGTGGAAACATCAGAGTAAGTGTGTGGCGTTGCTCCTTCACTCTGGCCAGAGTTGGGGGTAACAGAGCCAGGGGTGGGAACACGCACAGAGGACCCGGAGGTCAATCGTGTACGAGTGTGTCCCCGCCTAACAGTGCGTTTAAATCGTGCATTAAAGGGAACAGCTGTCATTGAGCATTTTCTCCTTTTGCGAACAGACTTAACGCGGCTCCGCCGTAACGCACCCACAGCGGACTCCCGATCCTTGGATGAGGAGTCCAGTCTGCATAGAGTGGTGCACCTCTGGACAGTAATTCTGTCCCGAGGTGCATAACTCCCGGTACCTGTGTCGCTCTCAGAGAGAGGAGACGTCTGCCGCTCCAAGGGATAAGTTTGTGTGCCAGTGTGTGTGACTGGAGACAACGAAACCTCCCCTGGCGGTTCATACACAATATCGTGTTGTCTGTCCTCACGGGGACATGGTGTCCTCTGAGAGAAGGCAGGAAGCGTTTTAGGGTGGGGAACACCACTAAAAGCTCTGGGTAGTTTACGTGTGCCCGCTGGAGGTCTCTGCTCTCGGGACCTCTCACCGGGCGACCTTCGTAAATACCCTTTCAGCCTGTCTGACCTGCGTCCGTGGTGACCACCTTCTGTGAAAGGACAGCACCCGTAGGCGCGTCCCACACTAGAAAAGTCGGGTGTAGTGCCACTACGCATTACATAATAACCAAAACTCTCCGCACGCCGTGGCGCGCGGGGTTTAGTTTTATTATGAGGCCCATGTTGAGCGGGTGCTTTACGAGGACATTTTCCCCCATAATCTCCGCTCGGTGGGCTTTATAGATAAAACCCTTCTTTCTAGGAGAGAGAGAGAACCTCTCTATCCAGAATATGGGTTGACTCTCTCTGGGTTTGTGAAAACAGATAAAGTATAACTGTTTTGAGAAGCCCAGGCAGATGTCGTGAGTATCTCCTGCTGTATGCTCCTTAGAGCCAGCTGAGATGTCACGCTTACGGCTCCGGCCGGCACTGCGCGTGCGCGTGACGGTGGTGCCCTTACAGCTCTAGCCGGCACTGCGCATGCACGAGACGGTGGAGCCTTCACGACCCCAGCCGGCACTGCGCATGCGCGTGGCGGTGGTGCCTTCACAGACCCGTTTATTATCCACTATTTTGAGAGAGGCCGTAGCTGCTCTTAGAAGGGGATTTATAGTTAACGGACTGTTTATTGTTTTTCTTTTCATTTTCTTGAGCTGCGCCCTTGGCCGAAGCCTGGATGCGTCAGCGGAAAATGGTTTATTTAAACAACAAAGATGTGACATGTGTTTTATGCGGACTTGAGGATGACGTTGAGGCATCTCTCGAGGCAGCGGGGACACGTTTAGAGCCGGGGAAAGAACTTCCAGCTCTGTCACAGAGGGGAGAAGGAGGTCTGTCAGGCCGCTCGCTTCTTCTTCCTCGACTGCTGGCCGAAATTCTGGGTTGGCTGAGCCTGAGCTGCAGCCGGAACCGGAGATTTTCTCGGCCAACTTGCCCGAGCAGAGTTCGAGGCAGCTTGGGTGTCGTGAGTATCTCCTGCTGTATGCTCCTTAGAGCCAGCTGAGATGTCACGCTTACGGCTCCAGCCGGCACTGCGCATGCGTGTGACGGTGGTGCCTTTACAGCTCCAGCCGGCACTGCACGTGGCGGTGGTGCCTTCACAGACCCGTCAATAATCCACCTTTTTAGAGATGCCGTAGCTGCTCTCAAAAGGGGAGAAAATTGGCGGGCTGCTTATTGGTTTTATTGATTTCCTTTTCATTTTTTTGAGCTGCGCCCTCGGCCCTCGGCCTGGATGCGTCAGCGGCAAATGTTTTATGACAGAGGAATCAACCAACGTGTGACATGTGTTTGTGCGGACTTGAGGATGGTGTTTAGGCATCTCTCGAGGCGGCGGGAACACATTCACGGAGGGGAGAAGGAGGGGCTGTCACGCCGCTCGCTTCTTCTTCCCCGACTGCTGGCCGAAATTCTGGGTTGGCTGAGCCTGAGCTGCAGCCGGAACCGGAGATTTTCTCGGCCAACTTGTTTAGTCTGGCCGCAGCGCGCTATCACACGGCTTGCAGGTCCATGCTTAGACAGGGCGAAGCTGGTGTGCTATCGCCCGGGAGAGCAGCCATCGCTCCCGGCTTTGCACCCTGAGCTGGTGACACGAAGATGTCGTCTTCTTGCTCGTCCGAATCAGACAGGAGGAACTCAGAGGCATCCTCTTCGTCCTCCATGTAATCCAATTCTAGGACATCCTCCGCGGGTGAAACCATGGTGAGGTCCAGCCGGGAGGTCCAGCTTGGTATAGCGTGGGGCCCCGCTCCCGCGTCTTTTGCCGCCACCGGGTCCCGGCCTGATATGGCGTGGGAATCCGGTTCCGCAGCTGCCGCAGTTGATGAGCCCCAGACCGTAAAGGTGAGGGACTCAGTCTCTGCGGCGGACGCCCCCCGCGTCTTGATTGCCAGCCGGCCAATCAGTGGACATGAGGGGATCCTGTCCCGACAGGCTAGCTTGTCGTGCTAACCGTCGGCGGAGGCTCTTTATGGTGAGGCGGGCACAATGCCCGCACGAGCTGGGGTTTTCAATAGCCTCCTGGGCGTGTTCCAGCCCGAGGCAGGACGAGCAGACCTGGTGTGAGTCTGTGCCTGATATCTTCAACCCGCAGCCTCCGAGCCGAGCCTCCGAGTCCCTGACTCCTCTGGTGTGAGGGAGAGAGGCGTCCATCTCATTCTCCGCGAGGCGTGGAGAGGACCCGCTCTTAACAGGTACGTCGAGAAAAAAGTGTTCCCAATCTGTCTTTAATCCGGAGAAAAAAAGGCAGTGCGGGTCTTTTTTCTCAAAGAATATTACCTGGTGTGGTAATATTCTTTTAATCCTTTTCTCCTCCGTGAGAAGAGAAAAGAAAAAACGTCCTCGCTACCGTGGTGTCGGCAGTGAGGGAAAAAAGCACAAGCTAGCAACGGGTGTGTTGCTAACTTGAAAGTCAAAATCTTACCTTAATTCCAGAGGAAGAACGGCGAGGTTGACAATAATACTAACTGGTGTGTTAGTACTATACTCTTCTGTAAGGCAGAATAGGGTAGCCGGCTAACGCCCGTCGACCGAAAATTAGCTTTGGTTCAGTCTGTGGACTGTTAAGCTAGCCCGGCTACCATTAGAGATGTGCTCTGAAGCGAGAAGAGGTGTTTGAATGACGCATGCGTCGTGGCGCAGGCTACTTATAGGGGGTGATTTCCCCTGACGTTGACGTCAAGATCACCAGCCAATCAGGATTGGCGTAATGAGATTGATGCTTCTGTTTGCTCCGCCATGAGGCGCATCCCATAGTGAGACATCGAACGGAGTGTTATGAATGAGAACTACACCGTAGTTGTGTATATGATATGTCAATAAACCTTTGAAAATCTTGAAAGGGATGTGCAAAATAGCCATAATATACAGTCTTTAATTAACTAATAGTAGAGAATAACGAGTAATGAATATACTTTATTACTCGTTTCCATTCATGTCAATTGCAGATACATGTTTAGTCTTCTCAAGCACCAACTATCAAATATCTCTCCTGATTGTTGGCACTTGACAATCACCTTACCTGAATTTTACTCAGGTGTAACTAAAGTCTGATTTAAGGGTTGTTTATATTTCACATAATTAATCAGAATCTGCAAAGTAACTCAAATAAATGCAGTGGAGTAAAAATACCAGGTTAACCTCTGAATTGTCGTGGAGTAGAATTACAAAGTAACAATGAGCTGTCATGTGGGTATATATTAATGCTGCACATTATGGACACAGGCGATTTTCACCCATTTATTAATTATATGTTTTACATTTGATAACACCAATGTGTTTAATACTGGCAACTTCTAATTGTGGGGAAAACGAAAACGTTCAGTGGAGACGTCCCATAGATCATTTTGCGAAACACAATAGCCAGCATGTGTAGTTCTGGGGGGGGCGTTCGATTACAGTTTTGGATAGTCTGGCGTGGTTTCGTTCCATTTCACACAGCTGTTTGACGCTCTGCGTAACTTTATGGGGACTGTAGTCCTAAACGATAGCTGGGGATTATGGGTAGTGTAGTGTCTTCGGCCATCCTAAACTCAGAAATGTTGACAATCGCAATGATGCTCGAAATGTCCCTTATAGGCCTACGTCTGTTTCCGGTTATTTTTATTTTGAAATTCAGTTCCTGACGGACGCCAAAAAAGCCCGAGATTATGGAATTAAACCAATAAATAAAAGCAAGGATAATTGTGTGTTATTGGTGAGTAAATAACAGTGTGTTATTTTGAAAAGAATAACGAATTAGAAGGAAACAAATATTTAAAAATACAGATTTCCGTAGACTGAGGCTCTGAGCCCCATTTATTTTCCTCACAGACGGCAACAAAAGTCCGAAATTATACGATTTAAAATAAAAGCAATAACTGTGGCTTGATATTGAGTAAGAACATGTTTTTAGGAACCACACAGCTTCCGGTCTTCCACGACCCGACCGGAGAAAAAGACGTGCTGCAGGCAGTAGAAATACATTGCTTTTAAAATCGTGCTGTGCAACACGAAAAAAAGGGGCAAATGGTGTTGGTGAACACGAATCAATAGATTAAAAATCGTGTTGGTGAACACGAAATGCCGTGAGACTGGGTTGGTACACTATACATGTTTCTCTGCTGTGAAATGTCTATGTCTCATATTGCTGCTCTTTAATATGAGCAGGGTGTAGAAACTAATATCCTCTTGGAACTCAATCAAGGATTTATCTAATCTATCTTAACTTTTTTTGAAAGACTGTGTCTTAGCCAAACAATAACAATCTAATCCATCATAGACTAAAGAAAGAACTCAATGAGCCAGGAATAGCTTTCGATAAAATATCAGCCTTCACGAAATGCAAAAAGTAAAGGCAGAAGAGGATGGTATATTTATTTATCTTTGTTTTTCCACTGACAGTAATATAAGGTAAGGAACAATGGCTGTAGTGGTCAGACATGATTGTGGTACAATTAGGAGCCTTACAGTATGTCAATGCAATGATGTAGGACATTTTCTGACGTCGTTCCATCTTCTGGATATGAGACTGTTAAATAATTCTGTTCTACTGACTTTATAAACTGGTTCCGTTTTATATTTCTCTTGCTAATTAATGAACACGAGTCCTGTTTATTAGTCCATTTATTGTTACTGAACAATTACATAGCAGGTACATACATTAGAAGTGGCTCTGCAGAAGTGTCTAATAAACATCTTTTAATTAGACAAATTGCATTTTCAATACAATAATCAATTATGTTGTTCATGTAAAGACAACAGAAGAGTGCAGAGTTTTAAATGACACTTGTGTCCATAGTGATTTACATATTTACATAATATAAATCATTTAGAGATTATCCACATTACTCTAACTCTCAAATATAGAAAATCACAAATGATTTCCTTCATCACCTCTGGCTCTTTATTAGCATTTTCACACCAGACACTCGGATACAGTTTTGGTTCAGTAGCCACATACCAGCATTTCCATACATTAATATTCGTATGCATATTAAGCTGTTCCACCGGAAGGACTGGGGACTGCAGAGGTTTGCATGTATTGAGAATGTGTGCGGGCTGCCACATACTGAGTTTCACTCCAGCGACTTTGCCTCAGGCTACATACTTAGTTCATCCATACTTGAAATGGTATACATACATATACCTGATTCTTATTATTGGTGTGAACATACAAAACAAAACAACAAACAACACAAGCAGATCTTAGTCTACTACCATTTGAAACTACTTTGGATCAACAATTTCATTTTACATTTACATTAAAAACAATGGGAAAACTATAAGCAAATTCAAAAATGTGCAATTATATTGAATGGTAATGTCAATATCAGAGCAGGAAATAGCATATAACTAACATATAAATAACATATTAACATATTTAGTTTAAATTGATCCTTAATCCAAGTGTCTTTTATACACCAATGTGTCCACATTTGAGTGCAGTATAATTACTGACATTTCTTTTTTCCCTAGACAAATCTGAAAATATGCTTTGCTTTGACAATGACGATGAACTTGTTTCAATATTTATTCCATTAATGGTTTCAATTTCCTTCACTTCACATTCGCCTTTATCTCAAGTCAATTACTCTGATGCTTACAACACTTAAAATAACTACTGCATGGACTATAATCAGTCTGTTTCCTCTGTGTCAGATGGATTTTTAAGACTAGTCGAGAAACGCCATGAAATGAATGATCCTACAGTAGATGTTAGAGTGCCAGATCAAATAGTTTTTAGGCTTTTCTTTGGGCTCGAGTTAACCTTTTCAACCCGGGAAATTCCTCGAAGTGTCTATCTCAGCAGCACTTTGAAATGTGGGCTCTTCACTGCGTTCGGTCCAAGGATCTCCTCCAGCTTCCTGCCCGCAACGCCTCCAAAGGGACTCACATGTGAAGTTCATTGGCAGGGGAAGGCGTTCATATATTTATAATTCAATCAAAGGAACTGCTGTCTTAATGTCTTTCATTTTTGTAAAGCACTTTGAATTGCCTTGTGTTGAAAGGTGCTATATAAATAAACTTGCCTTGCCTTGCCTTGCGGCTTCTGTGACGACGTATCACTATACAGTACATGTTATATTCCAATATGCAGACCCAATATTTTTGAAAATAGAACATGTTTATATATATTTGGATTATTATACATGCACATTTTAGACATGACCACAAAGCTGACTTCCGAAACAGTTTAGTGTTGGCTTTGGGGCTCAGAATAGTGTTGCTCTGCGTGATCAACATTGCTCTTCCTGGAAATGGTAATGGGAAATACATTTTAAAGCCACTTGGCCACCTCCTGAAAATGTTTTTTTGGTGATCCCAACCAATAAACATTTCAACCAATCCAAATGCATTTTAGTGATGCATGTAAACCACAGCACTCAACAACATCAAAAACCTTCAGAGTTCCATGACTGATCTGGACCAGCTGTTAAGGGAAATAATGGCAGTTTGTCAATTACAAAAACAATTTGTCCGGTGAGGTTGGAATCAAACATGTCACTTCTATATTTTGTTCCCCTCTTTGTATAAAACAATTCGAAGAGGAGGTCCATATTTCTCATGAATAGATTCATTTTCAGATACTAAGGCAGGAAGGCCGAGTAATTGATTAGAAAAAAACTTCTAATAAATGATGCCATGGTAACAAATGGAAATGGTATTGTCTTAATTATTGCTATATGTTGTTGAGCATTTTAAAGTGCATACACATACATGTCTCTCAATGGTTTAAAAGTTTGATTAAGATTATTGCTTTTTAGATGTCTCAATATATTGTATTGTTTTAATATAGACTGTATCTAAAAGCCCCAGCCTGATTGCAATGATGAATGGTCAGGAGATGCGTAGTGCTTTTGTCATATCAACTATATTACTTGTACAGTAGACAACACAATAATAAAGCATCATTACCTGATATGACAATGCAAGAGTTCAGTACTGGGCTCAGTGCTACAATTGTACAGATATTAACGTGTGTTTCCATCCTATAGGGATCACTGCTCTGCCTACTGTCCATACAGTCTATTTCCTTACCAACTTTTTGTTTACTTTGCAAGTATCAGCCAAACCGTAAAGAAAATGTCCCATTTAATCTATGGCGAGGAACACCAATTGTTTAGTGTTCTGGCTCAGCAGACCAGGGTCACAAAGATCGTTATAATGTAGGCATCCAATACATAAAGCCCCTGTTTCTGTAAGATTAATATAAAAATGTTTGCTGAACTGCACATTGCACGATGGCATGGATATTTACACCAGGACCAGATTAAATGTAATGGGCTGCAAGTCAGCTGACCGACCAGATGGAGAGCCCTTGCTGAGGGTGACTCACTCCTCCTCTTCGGTACTCCTGCTGCCACTACTTGCATCCCCTCGTCCTTTCCTTTCCTCTTCACTCCACCTACCCTAACTGCCTTTGATACCACTACTGCTGCTTCCACCTTTAGGATTTCTATATTTGTGACTGTACCCATTGATGTGGAAAAAGCCATCATCTGGGCCAGTAGATCTGGAAATAGAGTACTTGTCGAGGTCGGCCAGAGTCTAGCTTTGTTCCGTGAGAACTCATCCAGCCAAGGGTGCAGGGGGCAATGAGTTCCAGCCAGGGAGAGATGGAGGTCTCTGATGGCTATTTTCTCAACACTCACTCTGGAGCCTGTAGTGTTCTCAAGCTACGACAACACTTCCCACTGAATGGCCTTTAGGTCCACGTATGATTCCAGCGCTGTGAGACATTCTCAGAAACACCGCGTGTTACTGTACATGCTGCCTTCTGTCTGAACATTTGAATTTCTAAATGATTAGGTGCAGTAGAAGCTGGAGGCATGAATCAATAAACCTGGCTTGATGCAGGGCCGTCCAGCCAATTAGACCAACTGGGGGCTTTTGACAAACAATAGAATGCAACAGAATGAGAAACCTAATGTATAGGTGTGGTTTATTGGTAATTGTGCTGTATTTGCACTCTTTGTAGTAATAACACCAAGGCCGTGACCTAGATATTGTGTGTTTGAACGCTGACAGAATACTAAACACAAAGTATAGATTTTTTAAGCAGTTGCAACCAAAAATCAAGCACCCATTCTCCTTAAATCCTTGTGAATTTAGGTAGCGATCTTTATCATGAAATGAACATAGTGGTATATTTAGACATGATACATTTGTTAGGTAAATCTGAAGAACACCTGCGGCTGTAGATAATAATAATAATTCATTTATTTTATGTGGGCGCCTTTCAAGGCTCTCAAGGTCGCCGTACAAACAAACAAAAAACAAGATACACAATAACACCAGCATAAGAAACATAAACAAGACAATGCAGTATATATAAATCAATCAAATAATCAAATAAATAAAAGATGATGTTTATACAAGTTATTTTTTGATGGAAAGACATCTCAAGACAATCTTTCCCTAACAATTGTTCGCCATTTTCATAATTACAGGTATCGGGAATGAGCTAACCTATAGGCTCAGAACAGTCTCATAATACACACATGCACACAGAAGGATTCAAACTTGTATTTCCGGATCCGTTTGTGTTTTTCAATGCACACACAAATGTATTCCGTTTCATATACATGTAAATAAAATCCAAATACAGAAAGAAGTTTTACATATGTATTTTTGATCCTCACATATTAGTTTCCCGTTTAAATCCCCTGAACCTGCAAACACAAACCGCTTCCTGTGCACGGATTGCTTTGCATTCGTGTGTGGGTTTTTTGAGACTCCCCTGACCGTCAGCCGATTCGTACTTGTACTTTTTTCTATCTATAGCCAATCAGATGTCTCCTTCATTCTAAGCCAATCACATGAGGACGGAGCATCAGGTGATCATGCAGAGTAGCGTGTATCCGTCAGACTCAGCAGCTGATCTGATCTCTCTCTTGCGTCCGGTTACACTTCACTCGCGTTTATGTCCATATCGATCAGATCCAGCTCTCCTGAACGGCCTTTATAGAGAGCACCGAACTATTAAGAGTGAATATCGGCCGATAATGACCGGCGGGGCTCCCCCCGTTAACAGGTCACTGTCTAGCACTGGCTTCGTAGTGCACTGATCGATTAGGCGAAGCTAACCTGTAGCTGCTCCCTCCACACTCACATGCAGACATAAATAAAGCAGCTGTATTCGCCACACAGGAAACACACATTTAAAAAGGTTTTGCCTGCCGTGTTTGTGTACACAAGCATTCATCAATGGTTTGGAAAGTGGCGCTGTACTTTAATAATATAAAGGCTTGTATTTGCGTGCATTTCCTGTTCGGAAAGTGGCGCTGTACTGAGGAGGGTGTCCTGAGATTAGCGCCTGCAGGCAGGCTCCATGGAGCTGTCAGCTCCAGACTGCGCAAAATGCGTACATGAAGCCCTACGTCATGAACGCAAGAAATCTACCCTCGTGGGGGCGCGCTCATGTGATTGCCTTAGAATGGAGGAGACATCTGATTGGCTATAGATAGAAATAATTACAAGTACGAATCGGCTGACCGTCAGGGGAGTCTCAAAAAACCCACACACGAATGCACAGCGATCCGTGCACAGAAAGCTGTTTGTGTTTGCAGGTGCAGAGGTTTTAAACAGAAAACAAATATGTGAGGATCAAAAATACACATGTACAACTTTTTTCTGTATTTGGATTTTATTTACATGTATATGAAACGGAATACATTTGTGTGTGCATTGAAAAACACAAGTGTGGATCCGGAAATACAAGTGTGAATCCTTTTGCGGATCATGAAATACAAGTGTGAATCCTTCTGTGCGCATGTGTGTATTATGAGACTGTTCTGGCCCATACTAACCTTTCTCCTCCGTCCGACTGTAAAATGGCCCTGAGGCCTATACAGTGGCATGGTTAATGGAGTGCGCCCACATGAATTATTAACCGTGCTTACGTTCCCTTTATACTTGCCATCCTTTCGATATTCAACCCTCATCATACCCATGGGAATGTGGGCAAATGTCTACACATCAGGATGAATTGCCCTTTTCACATACATGCTCCTCTCAGATAACGCATGGTAAGCATGTTGAATAATACATACAACTTGCATACAATAAAATAGAGAAGATATACATCCTCAGCCAACACGTTTGAATGTAGGTGCTGGTGCTAAATGAATTGTGACAACTCACCAGCTCCAGTTCTTGTGTACACTGCAGGGACACCTTGAGATGTACGCTATTAAAGCAGAGTTGGATTTATAACATCATCTTCCATGGGGAGTAATCCAAGAGGTAAAAATCAATGGACGAAAAAACAGCATCCACAAACTATAAAACAGCTCCTCTCTTGCAAAGTGCTTGTAAACCTTTTTTGGGTTATCATTGTAGGACTCGGCAGGAGATTCACATTAAGCAAAGAAAAGCAGCGGAAAGCAACCTCCTTGAATTCTTATGAGGGACATAAGGGAGTCTTACGGGAGCTATTACATTGACTTTCTCTCCTGGTATGGTGGGACATACGACTAGATTGTTCCCAGCAATATAATGTACTGCAACCAAATTCTATAAGTGTCGTCCCATGGGTACATTACCTCGGTGCAACAATTGATTGTATTAGTATTGGAAAAGGTAGAGGTATGTGTGTGTATTTGAAAGATATAGACTCATGAGCAGATGGTGACTCAATCACCACGGGCAAATGAAAAAATGCCGTTTCATGTTAACAGCTAGTCGAAGACATGATTTAAGGCATTTCTGGGGAGGCAAAAGACACCATGCCAGTGAGTGTGTAAAAGAACAGCGCGCAGATTTCAATCATCTTTATCATGTGTTATTGTGTCTGTCTTAATAGTAACAAGCAGCGGGGCGAATTAAAAATAAATGAATCCCTACAAAGCTAAGAGAATGTATTCACTACACATCTGAAGGAACCAAGAGAGTAATGAGCAGAAATGTATTCCCATATGTTATAACGGAAATATTTTTTTACTTTGTGATAATTGCAAATCATCTTTTCCCCTCGGGTTCAGTTTCAGGTTATTTATTAGTACCCGTAGGTAGATTTAGTCTGCAGTTAAATACATGGGCTCCATCCTGACACACATTAAAAAAACAACATAGACAACAGACAAATCTCTAAGAAAAGCAGACCCTGCTCCGTCACATCTAAACTAGTACAAACATGGCCATTCGAAGTTAATAAATAAATAGGCATCTGTGTGGCACTGCCTGGACTTATTCCTTTGTGCGATAGCTGCCGAAATAAAGCTGTTTTTATACCGCTTTGTTCTACACTTTAGGACATCTAACCTCCAGCCCGAAGTAAGAAGCTTACATTCTGAGTGCAGAGGATGTACCGCTGTAACTGTCTGAAGTACAGGGTCTCCAGGTTTCTCATGCTATCTCATCTCATTTCGTGGGTAGCAGGGTGGATAGTATGGTGCTAAAGTGTGCTAATAATCCTGGTTTTCCTAGCAGCTCAGAAGTGATGAACGTGTGAAATGCAAGATATTAAATGAAGTTAAAGTAACTTCTCCTCCTCTCACAGCTCTACCTTTTCTTTCTCCATTTGTGTATTTATCTCTCCGATCTCCCTCTTCTCCACCCCAATCTAGCTTTTTTCTTCCTGTCTGTTCCAAACAGTCTTCTCTTTGTGTTGCCAGCCAATGTTTTCTCTCTTTGAGACAGTTGGCTCCCCCCCCCCCCCCCCCCGAAGGATCTGGGCATGCAGGTCCTTGGTCTCCTTAGCCTCCGTGAGTCTGTCTGACTGTATGAAAATGAATTTCTATGGGTTGTCTTTGCTTATACATCTCATCACTCTCTGCCATTGTGAGGATGATTGCCCGTGGTGAAAGCTTTTCTCTTTGCAGTTACTTCTTCACTGAGAGATCCCCTTTTCTTCTTCATCAACTCTAACACAACCTGACTCAAGGCACACAAGTCATTGGGATGCCTATTGTTTCTCCAGGCACCCCCATGCACATTTATTAATGGTTCCAGTTTGGCTTACAGATGAAAAGATTACACTTTCAGGCAGCTCTTTCTAAAATGCGTTATTATTATAATTATTTTTGTTATAATAATAGTAGTAGTAGTAGTAGTAGTAGTAGTAGTCAGTGGTGGTTCATTTACTCAAAGAATGTATTTGATTGTACGTATACATTTTTGAGGTAGTTTGTACTTTGAGTAATTCCATTTTAACCTACTTCCACTGTCTTCTTTTTACTCACTTCATTTATTTGACAAGATTAGTCACTTTGCAGGTTCATATTTTTAATACAAGCATTACATTAACAAATGAATAATGACATGCTGTTATGGATTGAAATAGCTGGCAGTATAAAAAGTCATTAAAGTTATCACCACCGTTACCAGCTGCACAATTACAACTGTTTTCACATCAAAGGACAATTAATTAGAGTCCATTGATATAATCTATATTATTCTAAAAATGTCCATAATGCATCAGTAGTACTTTAAGTTTTGGCACTGTGGTAAGTACATGTTGATAGTAATACTTAAATAAATTGTGCTTCTTCCACTTCTGGTAGTATTTTGATAAGTATTATAACTACTACAGTATACATTAGTACCTATCTTTAAACAAAAATACGTTTCTCCAGCTATTGTACAGACAAATAAAGTATACATAAAACGTTTCCTGTCTTTATATAAACATTATTAGAGGTATCATATGGACTGTATTATAGCCTCACAGAGGTGTGTGGGTGTCTTGCTGTGGACTCGACCTCTAGTGTGATTAGAGGACAGTGTTAATAAAGTGATGACAGGTCAGGAGGCTCTGGACATATGGCACTCAGTTCTTAATCACAGTGATATAACATTGCGTCCTCAGGGTTTTATTTGTTGTTGTTCTCCACTGCACATGAGCCCATATAATGACAGCCTTTTTACAACTGACCAGATAAATGGTAATGAGATGCATGGTAAAAATAATATTAGAGCATTCTCTTATATTAACATACTTCTTCTTGATGAGCTTTTAGAATATACAATTATGTTTTGGTAACTTGGAGATGGAGATGGAGGATGGGCCAGTTTTGATTCAATGTTCATTAGAAATACATGTGTGGCTCTTCCTTTCTCGAGAGTATCCACTAAATTGCGGACCCAACTATTCTTAACTCTGTACGCAGCAGGGCACATTTGAGCTATTTCTGTTTTTATGCTAATTTGCCAGTAATTGTTGAAGCCACACACCGACAAAATAATTCAAGTGTCCATATTAATGTGCCCCTTACAGTAACACTTTCTATTTCCAGTATGTCAGCACCAGAGATGGTATCTTTAAAAAGACCCTCTCTCACTCATTAAAGCTCACAGCAGACACAGAAATAGAGCAACACCCTTTTGTTAATCCATAACCATATGGCATTCTGACAAAGTTATTTCAACTATGATGAAGTATTGACACTTTCTGTGGAAAACTTTTCTGCAATGTACTGTAAACTCCTTTTGTCCAACCCTGAATACATCCTGATATTCAGCATATTCAATTCAGAGATTACATTAACTGATCCTTACAAAAGACAAACACAAAAGACAAGCTTTTAAGCTCTTAGGTTGTGAATCCAAGGTCAACAAAAACATACCCAAAGTAAAATTGGAAACTTGAAGACATTATGAACCCTGTTAAATCCCATAGTGGTAATATCAACTGTAACAACACATTTGCTTGTGTTTCCTGTTATAAGCTTGTATTTAAATTAGTTGTATAGTATAAAATAACAGATCTAAAGCATTTGTACCAACAATGTCAATACATACTTCTGTATACTGAAGTCCTTAAAGAGCCTTGGAATAAGAAGGCTCAACGTTTTTACCGCAGCAAAAATAGAGAAATCTCTCAAACAGACAGAGTGTATCAGCAAAGAAGACACGGAGCATTCAATTCGTCATCCATGTTGTTTCTTAGTCAAATTCACGATCAAAATCCCATAACATCACATTCCAATGAGCGTGAGTTTCTGTTCCAGTCTATAATTGTTGCTTAAGTGCCAAGCATCCTGTATACATGTAGGAGCACGAATAACAACACAAGTGCAAAGTATATCAATCTGAAACCTAGCAGACTACTTTGTAAGACCGTACTCAGGTAAAATAAGTCCATCAAACTACACAACCAGAAACTGTCTTTTTCTGAGAGGTGAGCAATGTCCAGTATAGAAGGGTTTGCCTTCCACTGGCTGCAAAATACAATTATTGCAGAAATCTTCAAAGGTCAATTTTTTTCTCTGGTGTTCCCAAGATGTTGTTGTCTTACTCTGCTATTGAGAATGTGTTATCCTTTCTAAAGTAAAACATTATTTTAATTCAATTGAGCTCCAAATCTCTGTAACAATTGGTATCAATACAAAAACTGCTGCAACAACCTCTACTACATTAAAGCATCATCATATCCATCAAATACTTTTATTATAATATTGTCAGCCATTTTAAAAACTATGGCGAGTATGGTGAAATATTCTCTTTCAATGCAACAAGTCATTACAATTGCAAGTACAGCATTTCAGTCATTATGGCAAGGCAAGGCAAGGCAATTTTATTTATATAGCACTTTTCAGCACCTGGCGATTCAAAGTGCTTTACAGATTAAAAGCAAACGACATTTAAGAACAAATACAGCACAAATACATTATTAAAAAGGCATTTAAAAACAGGCATAATAAGCAAAGGTAATGAAATAAATTAAATAAATAAACACAGCAGGTACAGAATACATGACTGAAAAGGCACACTGTATTGTGAGTATGGGCAGCTCAATTAAAAGCAGCGGCAAATAGGTGCGTTTTTAGTTTTAAAAATAGGAAGTGTTTCGGCGGACGTGCATGATTTAGGCAGTTTGTTCCAAATTGTTGGGGCATAATAACTAAAAGCTGCTTTTCCATGTCATTATGATTGAATCCTCGTTGAACAAGGTGTCTTGTTGTATATGTCCTCCTATCATTATCCTGAGGCAAGGTAGATCTCTCACCAGACATGTCCATGTGGTCATTTC
The DNA here is from genome assembly GCF_902827115.2 of Pseudochaenichthys georgianus. Classification (NCBI taxonomy): domain Eukaryota; kingdom Metazoa; phylum Chordata; class Actinopteri; order Perciformes; family Channichthyidae; genus Pseudochaenichthys; species Pseudochaenichthys georgianus. Next base: position 35,567,672 of record NC_047515.1, read on the forward strand.
AAAAGTGATATCGTCACCTTCTTAAACTAATGGCCTAAGTCATATTTTGGAGAAAATGTTTTTTTTGCCTAAATCATCTCTTCTTGATGCTGGCCACCTCTGGTAAAATTGCCTACATCCTTATTGAAAGGATAGTGCTGTTCCTACCCTGATAGTATAATGGCCTATGTCAAGAGTGTGACTTAGGCCATATATTTAAAAAACATAATGGCTTAAGTCACATTGTCTTGTGACTTAGGCCATTTGACAAGCTTTACAAAATGGCTACTTCAAGAAAAAGAAAAAACTAACAGATAAATTAAGTTATTTTCATGGTTCAGGGCTTGTCCCCTATTGGCAAGTGATGTGTAATATACTATAGGCTGGGCTATAAATGTTGTGTAGTTATTTAGTCTTTTACTTTCACAATGTATAGTTACTGTAGCTACCGAAGCTATACTGTAGGTACTATAGTTACTGTAGCTAATATAGCTACTGTAGCTCCATGAAGCATGCACACATTCCCTTCTAGGACAATAAAGACTAATCTAAAAACTAATCTAACCTTTCAAAAGTAACGGTTACAATTACTGCATAATTATGAATTAGAAAAAGTACATTTTGCGTTTGTCTGTTTCAATTCTTAATATTGTATTATTGTCTCATTTTTCCACATTACATTTCCATCTTATTAGGAAAGATTACATGTTTTTTTAATTGAATTTGGCCAAATGATATTCATCAAAAATAGCTTTAATGTATTAATACATAGGACCACAGTGCAATTACAAAACATTTTTTCATAATGATCACAGTTGTGACCGTACGCCTACTCCTTTTTGGTAGGAGATGCACTTGACTTTTCAGACACCGATCAGGAATCATCCAATGAAAATGAGACCGTTGTTAAAGAGATGGAGCAGCATGTACCAGGCCAAGACCCTGTATCAGATGGAGCAGACAATAACTTAAACACTCTCATTGAAGAAGAGAGTGTTGCTGAAGATGCCAAGCAGACCCGTCCACACCATGAAGAAGACTTAGATGATGATGATGTTATCATTGACCCAAACTACAATCCATCCTCTGATGAGTCCTCTCTCCCTGAAAATGAAGACAGTCTGGCAGCAACTTCAGAACATTATGGTCCTCATCTAGAGGATGTATGAAAACAATATGGTCAAAAGGAAACAACATAAATACCTCAGCCCAGAAACATGGAAGCAAAATGAATCCAGGAAGAAACATCTCAAAGGAATGGCATACAAGGTCAAAGGTGGCAAAGAAATAGCTGCAAAGGCTATGGGCCTTCCCTGCAATTCGAAGTTCTGTCAACGAGTCACGACTCGAGACTGTCAATCCATTACAGAAGAGCAGAGGCAGTGGATATTTTAGAAAGTGTGGTCAATGGACAACTGGGAAGAACATCGGTTATACGTCACCACTTTGATCACAAAGGTTACCATGAAGCGAAAGAAAGAAAGTTGGTGAGGGATCCAGACGCAGTTCATCATTTTCCTACCAACTGAAACTTCAGGATGGAACAAATCTTAAAGTGTGCAAAGCTTTTTTTCTTCTACACTTGGTATCCCTGAAAGAACCATTACACTGGCTGAACAAAGACACCATCGACCATGACGAACAAGTGGCAGACCCGCCAACTACATCTCCACCTAAGAGTGGCAAAAATGCAAAGCTGGAAACTGCTGTCACAGAGTTCCTTAAGGACTGGTTGAAGGATCTGCCCACTGTTGATTCACACTACTGCAGAAGGACAGCGCCCTACAAAGACAAGAAGTTCCTTCACCCAGGCACAACTATCTCCCAACTACATCAGGAATATCAACAGGCAGCTGCAATTGCTGAAGTTGACGCTCTGCCAATCAAGGAGAGGACATTTCAGGACCTTCAGTCCATGAAACATGTCATACCCTTCGAGTGTCATCAGCTTTTTGACAATTTGCCACATAATTACACACACACACACACACACACACACACACACACACACACACACACACACACACACACACACACACACACACACACACACACACACACACACACAAATCAAGATGACTGAGAAAGATTCAGGGGATAAACTGATTTAAAGGTCCCATGTCATGCTTTTCCGGTTATTACCTGTCCCCTAGTGTGTTATGTAGGTTTTTCTGCATGTAAACAGTGTGCAGAGTCACAAACCCTCAAAGTGCACCCTGTAGCGAGTAAAACTCTAACACAGAAAAGACCTGTCTGTGCTGCCCCAGAACGCCTCGTTGGACATTTCTCTTTTTCCATTTGTTTCTTCCTGAGTATAGTGACGTAATCTTACCCAGTTCCAAATGGACCAATCCGTGGAGCTACACACACACACACACACACACACACACACACACACACACACACACACACACACACACACACACACACACACACACACACACACACACACACACACACACACACACACACACACACACACACGTGTCACACACACACACACACACACACACACACACACCCCCCCTTATCTTTTCTCAGCCGAGATGTTCCGCTGAGTTTTGCCGGCACACTCAGCCGCAGCTACGTGGATCTCCACTCACAGTTCGCCACACACTCACGTGTGTGTGCTCAGGCTGAGTTCCGTGGTGTCTCGCAGACCCCAAGCAGCAACCAGGAAACGACACCAGTAATACAGCTCACACTGTCCGCTCCTCGAGCCTCAAAGGGCGGAGCAGCGAGCCCCGCAACGTCTCGCCAACACAGCACCCAGACCGCATGCAGCATTCTCATCTGTTTGTCATTACTGGTGTCATTTTCTGGTTGCTAACTAATGCCATTGTAACACATAATCACTGATGTTCAGCTGTAACGGTGGTGGACTAATCAGAACAGAGTGGGCGAGCTGACCAATCAGAGCACAGTGGGCTCACAGGGTGGGGGGGGGGGCAGGAGCTCCAACAAGGTGTGTAGGACAGAGAGTGAATACACAGACTATAGAGATGCTGTTTGAGAAACCAATGTGAGTTTGGAACATTGAACAATGTAAATCTATTCTAGTAGACCTCAACAATGGAATTATGATCAGTCGAAATGGCCAAGACATGGGACCTTTAAATGGAAAAGGGTTGGCTGCAATTAAAAACACAGCAAAGAAGAGCTGGAGGGAGTATGAGGAGAGGCACATGCCTCCTCAGGGTTAGATTTACTTGCCTTTTGTTTTATTTAGCTAAGATTTAAGTTGTACCTTTTGAGTTTGCTATATTGAATTAAAGGGCCAACAACGTCCAAACTGCCCTCTCTTTTCTGAGTCTCTGTATGCTCTTCTAGCATTTGAAACTGTTAGTGGCCGACCCAGCCATGGTCTGTCACAGTAATGCGGAAAAGAGAAGTGCACTGTTTTGCCTAAGTCACTTACTCAAGAAGTAATAAGGCCTAAGTCAGGTTTCAAATTGTCACAACAACATGTTCGTAAATTGGCCTAAGTCATCTAATCCTCTTATTTTACACAATTGACAGACAGTGTTATTTGTACGTCAATAGTCATATATTGTCATAACCTTTTTGTGTGAAATAATTAATATATATCATATATTCTATATTTGGTTCAGTTTTTTCTGTTTTTTGAAAAACTTTCAAATATGACTTAGGCCATTAGTTTAAGAAGGTGACGATATCTTATACTGTTTGCTCAGAATGATGTATGCCTCATTACTTGGGTCAAGCATGGGGGCAAGTTGTGGGCCCACAGAGGAATCGCACTGACATATTGTACACAGTCTATTGCTTGAGATCCTATCAACACACACCTGCACGATGTTTTCAAAGTCTCTGGTTTATGAAGTTACTCAGTCCTCCTGTGGGAACCAGCAAAGTCAGTATCATTATTACATTATACTTCTGACAAGTTTATATGAACAAAACATGCACCTCGGATGCCAGTGTTTGTAGTATCACTCAGGGAGCTGACGGAGAATTAGTGTCAGGGACGGTGCACATTCTCTGAATCCTGAAATGACCTGTCAACAGTCCTCAAGGGTAGTTGGGATGATGTTTTTATCATCTATTAACGCGACTGCAGTGTTACTTTTAGTTCATTATCCTTTCAAATGTGATAAGACTATAAAGAAAGGCACAGGGTTTCAAAATCCCAAACTGTTTTTAAAGGACATCAAAGGAGGCTTCCAACCTAGACGGGTGTACTACGAAATGTGTTTGATTTAGATTTTCAAAGCACAGATATAACTCAGTGACCACTGTTGCTTTACGGTACAAAGGTAAGAGGTAACGAAAGACTCATTCGGGAGACAGACTTTATTTTGATGAATTATTTATATTTTATATTTCATTTTCGGTCACCTGCTTGCGCACCTCGCAGTACTTTTTTACATCTTGTAAAAGACATAGTTCCTATGTATATTGTCAATAAATGTATTTTAATCAGGAGAGACATGTTTTGATGTAACAATATATATGTATTGCCAAGAATACACAGATGAATGTAATGGTGTTTGGCGATTAGACCCCGTTGTGTGTGAGTATCATTTGGGATACCCCCCCTGGGGTTCAGACACTGGTGGTGGTGAAAGCATGAAGGGACTGATGGAGGTCTTTCTGAAGAGGAGTGGTTTAAGCTTGAACCCTGGTTTCGGAGAAATGGGAGGGGTGGAGGAGGGCTGCATGTATTCACCTGCATGACAGCTGGAGGGAGCAGATGGAAAGGTATGACAATGTTCTATGATTGGCTTGTGGGAATAGAGACGAAAGTGGTAGATTGAGCGAGGGAACGCCCCGATCACTGATTGGAGGGGTGTGCGTATAGCAAGAAGGAAATTATGTGAATGACAGATATAAAGACGGTCTTCCTGGTTGAACTTGGGCTGTGCTTTATTAGACATCCGCTTTCGGTCATTCATCCTTTAGTTATTGAGGATTCTGTCCTTGAAGATGTCCCTCTTAGCCCCCTATGTTTCAAATAAAAATATGCTATATCAGGCGGTTTGCACAATGTACACAAACTCTCATATTAACTAGAGATTTGTTAATTTTATGATCGAAGCACAGCAAAAAGTAATTGAGTACTGTGTGTAGCATGTGTGTACATTGTTCCTGCTGCTAAAATAGCTTGGTCTGTTTTGAGCCTGGGGAATTAAGGGCGGCTTGATTCACAAGAGTTTTTTTTGGTTTTTTTAAGTTTAACAGGGCAGACCCAGGTACACAGTGTACCTTTTTTTTAAAAGGCAAAGACAATTAGGACACGCTCATTCTTCAAAGCTTCCTGTTACTTGTCGAAGGCATTTAATGAAGAGACATAGACAAATGTGAAGCCTAATGAAACCTGACCTGATGAAACAGGTACAATGAAGACGAGTTGCTCACTTTAGAAATGCCAAAACAAGATCTCTATTACATTGCATTGAGACTTCCTGTTAATGAATCATTCTTGGTTTCTATATTGATCTCCTAAAATGAAATGAACGCATCACGTTGGACTTGTCTAAAGATAATAAGATTGACTTTGATCATGACTTGTTATTGATTCATATTTAGTTAATTTATTTATTGTTAATTAATTAGAATCAGAAGTATTTGTATTTGTGTACTAAGATGTGTTAGATCTTCAAAAATATTTGAGATATTTAGGCCCAACGGGTTGCAAATTGTTTTTTTTATTAAAATCAGCAAAGAACATTCCATTTATTGCAGGGTTTATAGATTTGATTCTAACTTAAAATCACAGACAATTGATCCTTAATTCCAGAAAAAAACCTCGATGAAGTGATTGTGTCTCGCTGAGAAAAAGTCCAACACCGAAAAGTGCTCTGTGTTGTTTTCCACTAAATGTGTTGATGTATTTTCTGCTTTAAACCAACCTAGGTTTGGTACTTTCCCCTGTGTCCAGTGTTTGTGGGCAAGTAAGGTAACGTGTTGCTTCTATCTGTCGCTCCATATTGACTGGACTGCCCATTTTCTGATCAAACAGAATAAAAACTGTAGACTTGTTTTGCTTTTTGCTCACACTAAAACATTAAGAAGGCCGGTATCTGCTGCTCAGGGCTGAACATGCCCTAGAAAATAGATAAGACATAGATGCCATGACTTAAAAAAAAACACGCACAGTGAGATATTGCCCTTCAAAATGTTTATGAGCCTCTTTTAGTTCATGGCTCCTGAGGTGAACACTGTTAGCAATGCCCCTTAAGCAACTACCTCCATCTGAAAACCTGCGTAATAGGGAAGACCTCTATCTCAACCTCACCAAATTAAAATAATAACTCATAAAGAATACACTCGTAAAAAGGAATGGGTAATTAATCAGTTTCCCCCCACTGGACAAGTACCTGCAGACATTTTATTAACTTTATTTTGAGCACATTACTCTAATACTATCTCTTTGGAATACAGCATATTCGGAGTTGCTACTTAATTGTCTCCATATTTCTATTTGCCACTGAAAGACATTGATGGGGGGTTTTAGTGGGTCTCTTAATAGCACCTTGCGCTTTGCTCTGTCATTTCCAGAGATTAACAGATGTGTTTCATACATTCATTATCTCACTGGCTCAGAGGAACACCAAACCTGGTAGGTTTTTTTTTGCATGACAACCACAAACATTTTTTTTTCGGATACCATTGAAAACATTTAATGGTGGGAAATTGATGCTGTAAGCAGAGCCACTGCTGCCAGATGGCAATAGGGGAATGAGAAGCAGGTAGTAAAAGCCTCAGGTCATGATTAAGCGGACTGCTGGATAAGATAAGATAAAATGGACTTTTATTAATCCCTCGTATAGGGAAATTGTTTCTCTGCATTGGACCCATCCTAGTGTTAGGAGCAGTGTGCTGCCATTTTGAACGGCACCCAGGCAGCCCGAGTGCCTTGCTCAGGGACACCTCAGTAGCACTTGGTCTTGCTGGGTCTTGAACTGGTGACCTTCCAGTTGCCAAGCAAAGTCCCTATCTACTTCGCCACAACCACCCCAAAAAAGCACACGGATAAATACTGGGGATTTGTAAGACTTATCTGTATTTGATGACTGTTGCAACCTAAATGAAACCGACTTTAAAAACATCCGAGTAAATGCTGTAAGTAAACATGCCAGTTGTCTTTACCTTTGACCAGTGTGTTGGTAGCTGGCTAGAAGCACTGCAGCATTTTCTTGCTCGGTAAAACAACACAAACAGAGCTTGGCCTCGAGCAAACTATAGTCATCCACTGCGAAGATACATTTCTATCATCTGCTGAGATGGAGAGCCTATCTCAGGCCGATGAATGACTGAGCACGAATGAAAGGAGACAGATTATGAAACAAGTTTTGTTCTACAAATATATCATACGGTCAGCGCGGCTGCTATTCCAATTGTTGCCAAGGAGGGAAAGAATGATAGGAGAGAGGAGTTATAATACTCATAGTAACAATGCATTGGGAACATGGGGGAGTACACGATTAGAAACACACCTAAAGGGGTACAATGGCTTGTCACTGGGGCAGCACCCCTTGACATTGGGCACAAATGTGTTCCCTTGGGTTTCAGAGGTGGAATTAGTCATTATAATATCACGTAGTTAAGTAAAAGAAGCAGAACTACATTTGAAAAATATTAGGTTATAAGTATACATTCTGCTCCAAAATCTTCCTTAAGTGAAGTACAAAGTATGAGCATCAACATATACTTTAAGGAGCCCTGTTGCTTTGTGGGGTTTTTCCTTTTCCTGTATTGTTTTATAATGTTTATCTCCCACACTGCCTAAAACGCCTCCATTGGACTCCTTTGTTTACTTCTGTAGTACAGTGACATCAGTACGTAACACGTGCGCTTCTATGGCCACACCTCCAACACTTTTTACGTGTTTGGCTAAGGGGCGGGGCATCTCAAATCGGTAGAAATGTGGCATTTATAGGGTTAACAATGTATCTATAGATTTTCACATAAGGCCAGCACATAATTAAAAACGTTTGCTTTTAATTTCTATTAAGTTTTATAACAGTTTTAACAATGTCTGTATTTTTTCAGGCACAATATTGTCTGCAAACACATTTTTTCAAAATGTTAAAAGTTATTCTAATACCAATGCCTTAAGGATATGGTTTTCATGAAATGATCAGCTTCCCTCAAACAGGCGTGCAAACATTTCAAAGTGAGTGTTTGTCAGAGAGTGCCTATGTGTGTGCCTGTGCAAACATTTTTGGATGACTCTGATTTTAGAAGAGAAGGAGGAGAAAAAAAAAACCTGCTGGTCTCCTCCCATTCCTCACCCTGCCTGCCCGCACCAGCCCCCCGAGGAGGTGATCGGACTCATCTGTTTCGCGGAGATAAAGGGCTGCTCACCACATCCCCAGAGCTGGGAGAAGTTGGCATCAAACCCGCTGGCAAGCTGCTCGTGTAACAGACCCTGTCACTGACACTGAGAGAGACACATAGGGAGGGGGGTGCCATTACAGTACAAAGGGTAGGTGAGATGTTAAAAGAGTCTGAGCCAAAACAAAATTCAATCACGGAAACAAGTATTAAACAAACACAGACGCTGGGCAATGAAATATTTCAGAAATGCATGTGTGCGTTGTCATGCTTACACACACAGCCTTTTCATGTGGACCGCTGCCAGCTGGTACAACATCAAAGCGCTTTCAAGGATAACGTGTTTCCATTACAGAAAGTTGAAGTTGATTTTGATTGATTGTAACTTCTACAATGTCCATTAATGTCCATTATAATGCTTCGATTCAATGAATTGTATGATACGATGCCAAGGTTTGGAAAACAAATACGGAGGGACAATAGATGTCTGAAAAACATTTTGAAATACTAAGAAACTGGTGTTTTTTTTCAATAACAAATAAAGACATTGAATTATTTACGATTATATAAGCTTTATTTTTGAGGGGTCCTGACATTTCTGAATCATTTGTATTCATCTTATCTTGTAAATAGTCCATGTTTGTAATGAATGTTACACCACAGCGATTGTGCTTCATGGATATAAAAAGCCATGAGACACTTGTTATGCTTGAAAATATATTTGGAAAATAAGTTATGGTACATTCTGTTTAACTCATGTCGACTATAAAACGTCTGTTTGAGTCAATTGAAAGATAACACTACAGCGCTAGTATCTTGACGACAGAGTAGTTGTCTCTGTACTCTCAACAAAAAAGGGCTGATTCTCTGTCTGTTACTTTAGATGAAAATAAGGAGCCCCTCCCCACGCCCCTCTGAGAGACATTTGGTTAAAAACAACACAATGGTGCTCTAGGAGGAGATTCAGGTGATAAGGTGGGGGGGGGGGGGTTACCTTGGTTGGTGATTGGCTAATGGTCAAACAAGCCTAAAAATCGTTATGACATCATAAAGTGGCCAAAATCTGATCATTTTCAGACAGGTTTTTATATAAATAGATCAGGACAAAAACAGAGAGAAACTTTTTTCTCTTTACACAGAGGGGACACATGTTGATGTGTAAAATACTTGAAAAAGTGGATTTTGCATTATAGGTCCCCTTGAAATATGACTCATAGTTCTTTTTTTAACTTCCATGAAAGGTAACATTTGTTTGTAAAGACTGTAATTCACGTCTTTGCTTAGAGTTTAGATTACTGAACAGTAAATATGAGGCTGATGGTATTGATACCAATTAGGTATTGCTACGGTGTGTTTCTTTAACCCGAAGAAACACTGAAATGTAAAAGGAAAAGTTGTGATACCACAGGTGAAATGCCCAGACTTGATTCCAGCCAGTGTTCCAACCGACTGTTGGTTCTAGCTTCATACTTACCCTATAGAATTAGACATAAAAGCTGTATAAATCTTCTTCTGAGTGTATTTCACAACTATTCCTTTAAGCAACTCAACTAAATCTATGAGGTTGAGGTCAGGGAAAGGTCTCCCTCATTGCAAAAAAAAAGCCTCTAAAAAGCACAGTGATATGGCGTTAACATTTATTAACGAATTAAGTCTTTCAGCTTGATTCCAAAACATTTAAAGGTGGGGTAGGTCATTTTGGAGAAACCGGCTGGAGTGCGCTAGAATTTGAAAATACACAACCGGAAAAAATCTGCCACTTCCTTACAGAGCCCCTCCTCCAACACACACGAACGCACACATGACCAATGAGGGCACGAGATAAGTTTGTGCACAGATGGAAGGCTGACAGGCAGGTAGGCCATCCAGTTATTTTAGCCGGGCCGGCTCAGATGATTGGTCGTGCTTTTTACAGTACTACGGCTTCCACAGATGACATTTTTGTATTTATTGTCAAAGCATTTAATATATTCATTGCTATCGGGATGTTAAGAGCATTCCATGGAATATAACAAAAAGTGTTTCTGAAATAAATTACATACCCCACCTTTAAGTATAATGGCGGTAATCTTGTACTCAGCTACTCAGAGTTCAAAAAACCTTGCACCCTTGTAGTTCATAACATCACGTCTGTTATTATTTTTCTGCTTTCAAATAAACCTGATATGTGAGCAAAGCATCTCATCTCTTCACACATGAGCGCATGCTGGAAGCCCATGTTTCCAAATATAGAAGTAGGCTACACAGACATGCCCTTGTGGCTCCTCTCACACACACACACACACACACACACACACACACACACACACACACACACACACACACACACACACACACACACACACACACACACACACACACACACACACACACACACACACACACACAGCTCAATATCAGTTTGTGTACAAACTTTTCAATACAGCCTCTCTGCATTCATTTTTCCAAATGCGGGCTGTCCGATATGCTACACCACAGGGGATATCAATATACCAACTATAGTATTCAATAGAGTATTTCTCTCTCTCTCTCTCTCTCTCTCTCTCTCTCTCCTCAGACTATTTTATATAGAGTGACAAATCCTACATGCCTCAAAATGTTCTAATGTTCTATGTTCCTCAAAACACTTAATAAGGAATTGGGAGATGTTTGACCCAAATATTGGAAAAAACAAGTTCTTGTATTTGCATTGAGGCGTTAAGACGAATGAATTGTCTTCACAGTTACATATCAATCAATCAATGTTTATTTATATAGCCCAATATCACAAATGTTACAGTTGTCTCAGTGGACAGTTTGTACAGAATATCAGTATGACAATACTTACCAAGTGATGATGACTTCCTGACCAATTAATATACTGTTAGACTCACATTGTAACTTTATTTTGAATTCTGAAACGATTGCATTCTTTAACGAGACAAACAGCCTGCTTCTGAATATGTTCAACACAAATACATATTTATTTTTGCACAGAGAGAAGTATTGTTTAATAGATATATTCAGAAAAATCTATACAACATATTGTCCGGACATTGTATTTTATTTAACAGTAATCATGATATCATTAAATATAAATGAGGGAAGGGTTAACATGCGGGACATACAGATTTGACTCATTTCACCTTAAAGCAGTAACCAAGGTGTTGTTATTGTCCTGCTCTTGGTGTATCATTGCTGAAGTATCCTGATTTATTAAAATCTGCAAGAGCAAAAAACATCATGAAAATCACTCCAAAAAATGATTTAATAGTTTATTGTTTGACAAAAATCTGATATAGTATGTGAACTCTGAAAGACATCCACTTCTCACGTTTAGAATTTGTTTATCTTTAATGATGTTGTGTTGTTTTCAAACTGTAATGATCATTATTTGTTTCATCTTCTTAAATCATTAATTGAAAGATAATTGTATAACTTGCCTATTGTGACGAAGGGAACTTCGTCACTATGGACTGACGGCTTCAGGCCGGGTAATAGGGCACTTTATTAGCGTGATTGCACAGTATATGTTGTCTGTGGCTGATGACGGTGTGCACCTGGTGTCCTGTGTTGTCTCCTCCCCCCTCACCTGTGTCTTGTTGTGCTGATTGGAGTGTGGGTATTTAGGCTCGGTTTCTCTGTCTGTTGAGAGGGCTGGGTGTGTGTGTGAGATCCTTGTGGCTGCAGGATGTGTGAAAGGAAAACCGCACGATTGAGGCGGTGAACTTTGTGCCCATGTTTTTAATAAATGCCCACGTCGGGTTATATTTTTGGACGGTCTGCCTCTGCCTCCTTGCTTGGTCTGGGCCGCTCAACGGTCAGCTTCACACCTATATTTGACCATTATCCAACCTTCTCATGTTACAAATGGGGCAATTGTGTGTCCACTTTATGTAATGTGTAATCACGTAATCACTTAATCTAATTTGTCGAGTCACATAATCCACTTTGTGTTACATATGTTCACATAATTCATGTGTTTTAAATCTGGTTTATTAGATTAAGAATCTCAGCATGAGATTAACGCAATTTGAAATGAAAAAAAAAAAATATTAATAAACAAACAAACACATAATTAAATAAAAAAAAACTGTGAATAGAATTAGAACTGATGCCAATATTCATGTCAATGTGTTGTCTCTAGTGTTCTGTTTCCATTTGAATCCATGTCTGCAATCTATGTACAATTAATTTGAGCGTAATGATTTGATACAGAGCAGATCAAAGGATCTCTGTGGGGCCTCTGAAACAAGGATACACATCTCCCATCTAATTATTGATTGGTTACAACACTCTGTTAATTAATGGGTGTTCCTGGTGCAGAAGTCTGATAGTATTAAGCACATAATAGTTATCTGTATTTATGTAATGACTGCATGGTATTTAAGAGTTTGTGTGTGACTTTTTGTTTCCCCTTGTTAAAATGTTCTTTGTAATGATTGAGATGGTGTGCCAATCAGCATTTCATCTCTCATGTCAACAACTTCTAATTTAACTCGCTGCACTGGCTTGAATCAATACGCCATTATTTGAAGTTCATTAGGAACCTATCATTGTTTGACAGTGTACTCATGTTACGGAAATATTAGACCTTGTCAATACTGTGGAGATAATAAGAATGATCAAACTATAAACTGGTGAAACAAAACAGAGTTGTCTTTCTGGTTCTTTATTCAAGGCTCGAAGGTACAGGGGGGTATACTACGAAGCAGGATTTTCGCTTAGCCGGCTAAATTCAGGGAAAACTCCGGCTTTCCGGTCCTACGAAGCTGGTTCTCTTTTTAGCAGGCTAGATCTCCATGGTAACTTATGCTTAGCGGCTAACCTGGTCGGGACCAGGTTAGGTTGCAGGCTAAGAGCTCAACTCAGTGAAAGCACCGCCTGCTGACCAATCAGAGCTCAGTGTGCGGAGTTTAAAGCGATCAAGTCATATTACAGGAGAAAGGAAATACAGAAAAACTGCCGTCGCAGGAAAGACGGCCGGCAAAAATCACCGACTGTGTGAACGTGAACATGAATAGAATATCACCTCCATCTTCAGAGCAATCTGACTATTATAACATTAGCATTAAGAAAGCTTACTTAAATATCGGCCACAACATAAGTAACCGGATCAGAGTACATTAAGTACAGTCCGCGGCATATCACTTCATAATGTATCATATATCTCCTTATCTGAGTCAGCTGAGCCGTATCTGGCCGTGCAACACTCACAGTGTCACATACTGTATGCAGAAGTATTATTTTAAGCAACACATAAGTTGACGAAACACTCGAGACAAATGTAATTGAAGTCAGATCGTGTTTTAGACGGGGCAGTGATATCATAAACCTGTTAATGTACGCATTCAAACACTTTTTCTTTTTCCAGCTGTATTCACCTTGCAGGTGCAGCTCTGAGGCTTTGATCCTGGATAAAGTGTTTAAGTCATGGATGTTTAAAGTTTAACTTCTTCATTTTTGACTAGTATTAAAGTTCACTTTTCATTCAGGAAGTATGACGCTGCGCTGTCAGTACGCTTCTCCATGTTTGTGATTGGTCGAATGCTCCAAATACCACCCCTTTCATGTGAACGCGCACCTAACTAGATAGGACACGGCTGGCTTGAGCGATCCACTTGATAACCCGCGTCGTAGTACCGTTTAGCGAGAGCGCGTATGTTTTGGATTAGGCCAACCGGCTAACTCAAACATATCCAGGTTAGGTTGAACCAGTTTCGTAGTACAGGCCCCTGGTCTCACAGAGTACAGAGTACTCTGGAAGAGTGCACACAGAGGCAAGTGTGTGTGTAGGTTTTATAAGATCTTGACAGTTCAACAACACTTCTGTTGTGTTCTGATATACTCCTGCCAATAGGGGGCGCCGTGTAACCAGAGTAACCTACAATGTGGAGAGAATAAGTGTATGCCCGGGAGTTGATGCTGTGGCGGAAAAGAAGCATGAACAACAGTTAAGAGCTTAGTACCCGTATCCTCTGTCCCTTGCTTCATTAATGTTTTTTTTTACTAATACACAACAAATTGGTGACAAGGATGGCCGTGGCTTCTACTCCTTTACCTCCCACCTTTCTTCAGTGTCCGGGAGAACCTACTATGCCATTTGGAACATGGCTAAAAATGTTCGAAAACTACCTGCTAGTGATCGACGTGGAAGGAGCCAAGTCGCCGGATACCCGTATACGTGCTACGCTGCTACACAGCGTCGGAACCGAAGCACAGAGGATTTTCTACACATTGACTGAAACGGGAACTACATACAACCATGCCGTGACTGCACTACGGGCGCATTTCGTGCCGAAGGTAAACGTGATTGCGGAGAGACACAAGTTCCGCCAACGAGCCCAGAGACATGATGAAACAATTGCACAGTATCTCTGCGCTACGTGAAATTATCGTTTTGTGTGAATTTGGAAATGCAGAACAGAATATGCTGCATGATCAGATTGTGGAAAAAGCCTACAGTGGACGCATACGTGAACGCTTGCTGCTAGAAGACAAACTGACACTGGATAAAGCCATTCAGATTGCAAATCAGGTGGAAACGGAGGTGCGCAACGTGGCCGAGTTCTCCAACAGTGAAGTGTCTGTGAGAGAGATCAGGGCGCCAAAATGGGAACAAAAACTTCCCGCTGCAATTAAACAAAGGAAAGGTGAGAGAAAGTCTGAGCAAGCATGAAGATGTGATTCAGATAAACATATGGCCAATTCCACACAATGCCCTGCTACAAACAAAATATGCAAATCCTGTTGAAAAACTGGGCATTTTGCCAAAGTCTGTCGTTCAGAACAAAAACGTGAAGTGAGGGAGGTCGTTATTCCAGAACTGACTGTTTTATTGCTGAATAATACTGCCCCAAAAGAGAAGAAAATAATGTGCACTGTAGATTTGGGACTTTCTCCTGCTCATTTGAGATGATAGTAGATACTGGTTCTTCAGTGTCACTGCTGCCTGCTCATGTGTACGAGACCTACTTCAGTCACATACCACTGAAACTTACAAAGGTTCCTTTAGTCACATACTCAAGACAGAGAATCCCAGTACTAGGGAAACTGCATTTACGTGCATTCCATGACGGAAATACTGCCTCAGCTACCCTTTTCATTGTGAAGTCAGCTTCAAATACTGCTGGGCCTGGACCTGTTTGAGGCACTGGAAATGGTCATCATGAGAAACAGAGTGGTACTGAAGTCAGAGCAGACAGTCAGAGAGATAACAACCCCACCTGCAACTCCTACTACACCGACACCTACTTCATCTGCACCTGTTAATACAGCTTTACCTATGGGCTGTGTTAGGAACGTTGTACACAAAGTAAAAGTGAAAGATGATGTGAAGCCTGTGCAGCAGAAATTGAGAAGGCTTCCGTTCTCAGTCAGAGATGCTGTTTCCGCAGAGTTAAAGCGCCTTCTTCATGCTGACATCATTGAAAAAATAGATGCCTCTCCCTGGGTATCACCGATCGTTGTGATTCAACGAAAGAACTCATCTAAAATAAGGATGTGTACAGACGTCAGGGAGCCTAACAAGGCCGTCAAAATGGATTGCTACCCCATTCCACACATGGAGGAGCTCTTCTCAGAACTCAGAGGAGCTACCGTATTCTCAACCCTCAACCTGGCTAATGCATACTACCAGCTTCCACTGCATGAGGACAGCAGAGATCTGACTGCTTTCATTACTCACGAGGGACAGGTACAAACGAGTTTGCTATGGGCTAGCATCAGCACCCTCAGCATTTCAGAAGATGATGTCTATGGTGCTGAAAGATTTACCTGGAGTGCAGGCATATCTGGATGATATCATCGTTTACTCCTCATGCCGTGCTGAGCATGAAACCCGCCTGAAAGCAGTACTGTACCGACTGCAGGAAGCTGGACTAAGTCTCAACACAGATAAATGCAAATTCTACCAGGACGAACTAACGTATCTAGGACACAGCATAAGCAAGGAAGGTCTGCTGCCAAACGATGACCACATTGCAGCTATTCGGGATGCTCCATCACCCAGTGATCCAGTGACTCTTAGGTCTTTTCTTGGCCTAACATCGTGGTACTCCAAGTTCATACAGAACTATGCAACTGTGGTGGAACCAATGAGAGATGTGCTACACAGAGCTACATTCACATGGACTGATGAGGCACAGAGTAGTTTTCAGCAGGTTAAACTACTCATCACAGACAGTTCATCACTTGCTCTTTTTGACCCGTCACTGCCCACCATAGTGTCTACAGATGCCTCAGACTTGGCATAGGTGGGGTGCTGACACAGATACATCCTGACAACACTGAAGTAACAGTGGCATTTGCTTCCCGCTCTCTTAGTGCTGCAGAGAGAAAGTACTCTGTGGTAGAAAAAGAAGCTTTGGCCTGTGTGTGGGCTGCAGAGCGTTGGAGAACCTACTTGTGGGGAACAAAGTTCACCCTAAGGACTGATCACCAAGCTTTGACCACACTCTTGGCTACAAAAGGTATGGGAAGAGCTGGAATGAGAGTAGCACGCTGGTCTGCCAGGCTACTCTGCTTCAACTATGATATTGTCTACAGACCCGGTGCTCAGAACCATGCAGCAGATTGCCTTTCCCGTCTGCCACTGCCACACGGACAGGACTGCTCCTCAGACACGGAACCAGAGACTGTTGCTGCTGTCTCTGCCCTGCTGACTGCTGTTCCCTCGTCTGACTTCACAGATGCCTGCACTTCCTGTCCAGAGTTACGTCAGCTACGCAACTACATGACAGACGGGTGGCCAGCTTCATCCAAAGGCCTGCCTGCTAACATGTTGCCGTACTACCAGGTTAGAAATGAACTTTCTGTACATGAACAACTCATTCTGAGAGGGAGTCACAGGTTAGTTGTTCCAGTAAAGCTCACACATGGTGTCCTTAGCCAACCCAGTCTCACTGCATTTCGTGTTCACCAACACGATTTTTAATCTATTGATTCGTGTTCACCATCACGATTTGCCCCTTTTTTTTCGTGTTGTACAGCACGATTTTAAAAGCAATGTATTTCTACTGGTAACGTGTTTCGTGCCTGCAGGCTGCAGCACGTCTTTTTCTCCGGTCGGGTCGTGGAAGACTGGAAGCTGTGTGGTTCATAAAAACATGTTCTTACTCAATATCAAGCCACAATTATTGCTTTTATTTTAAATCGTATAATTTCGGACTTTTGTTGTCGTCTGTGAGGAAAATAAATGGGGCTCAGAGCCTCAGGATACTGAAATCTGTATTTTTAAATATTTCTTTCCTTCTAATTTGTTATTCTTTTCAAAATAACACTGTTATTTACTCACCAATAACCCACAATTATCCTTGCTTTTATCTATTGGTTTAATTCCATAATCTCGGGCTTTTTTGGTGTCCGTCAGGAACTGAATTTCAAAATAAAAATAACCGGAAACAGACGTAGGCCTATAAGGGACATTTCGAGCATCATTGCGATTGTCAACATTTCTGAGTTTAGGATGGCCGAAGACACTACACTACCCATAATCCCCAGCTATCGTTTAGGACTACAGTCCTTACGCAGAGCGTCAAACAGCTGTGTGAAATGGAACAAAACCACGCCAGACTATCCAAAACTGGAATCGAACACCCCCCCAGAACTACACATGCTGGCTATTGTGTTTCGCAAAATGATCTATGGGACGTCTCTACTGAACGTTTTCGTTTTCCCCACAATTCGAAGTTGCCATTATTAAACACATTGGTGTTATCAAATGTAAAACATATAATTAATAAATGGGTGAAAATCACTTGTGTCCATAATGCGCAGCATTAATATATACCCACATGACAGCTCATTGCTACTTTGTAATTCTACTCCACTACAATTCAGAGGTTAACCTGGTATTTTTACTCCACTGCATTTATTTGAGTTACTTTGCAGATTCTGATTAATTATGTGAAATATATAAACAACCCTTAAATCAGACTTTAGTTACACCTGAGTAAAATTCAGGTAAGGTGATTGTCAAGTGCCAACAATCAGGAGAGATATTTGATAGTTGGTGCTTGAGAAGACTAAACATGTATCTGCAATTGACATGAATGGAAACAAGTAATAAAGTATATTCATTACTCGTTATTCTCTACTAATAGTTAATTAAAGACTGCATATTATGGCTATTTTGCACATCCCTTTCAAAATTGTCAAAGGTTTATTGACATATCATACATAACTACGGTGTAGTTATGCAATGCATGAAAAACTTGGGTCACAGGTTCCTCAACAGTGCAGTACAAGACATCTATCAATATGTGTGTACCACCACCATTAAACTGTCATATTCTGCACATTTCTTATTCTATCTACATACATAAGAGTATAATTAATGTGTATAATATCAGTTAAAATAAGTGCTTCAACATAGTTAACATTGCAGGAAAGCAATATATTAGACGTTAATTACTTTGTCAGGCTTAATATTTAATATTTAATGTTTAAATAAAGGTTAATCCGTTTTTCTGTTTTGCACCTCCTCCTATCTGTGTACATCCTGCACTAAACTGTTTTATTGTAGAGATCACTTATAGTATCTTCTTGATTTTTTATATTCTATATTTCTATATTTATACTTTCCCCCTATGAAAGTATGTACTCTTAATATTTTTTAAATCAAATATAACACATAAAAACAATAATTCAATAACGTGCTTTAACCACTAGGAGGTGCACACAAAGTACACACAGCCATAACAACTTTGTATTATTAGTGTGTATGTACAACATCTGAAGATGTATAGTTTTATGCATGCTTTCACATCATTGTACAGCATATTGCTATACTATTTCAGACTCAGTATTTACATTCAAAGAAAATCAGTAATATCTTTAAAAACTACAGTCCTTTTCTATCAGCTGTGCACCGTTATGGTGTAAATATAACCTATCTATGAATTAGATCAAATGTAAAAGTCAGCCGAATTAGTGTTGATACTGCAAGGAGACGTATTGTGTGAAGAGAAATTGAAGATGTTGTTTAATTGTTGATATATTTATGATCCACGTCAAGTATTCAGTTTCGGCGCCATTTCTTCCAGTTTTTACAAAGGTCTTCTCATCAGGGCTCTCTAAATAAAGAACTACGGCAGATCTGTAATATGTAATGCAGCCGAACCGTGTATTACAATGCCGTTATGTGATGACTTTCAAAGAGAAAAGCAAGAGCACTCAGAATTAAGTATTATTTTATACTTTTAAAATGTTTTCCGGATTTCATATAATATAAACACCAACTCCCAGCATGCATTGCGGCTAACCCATCCAATCAGAGAGCTTAAAACCATAGCTGAGGATCTTGGGTAATCGCTCGAAATGCCTACGTCTGTTTCCGGTTATATTTATTTTGAAATTCAGTTCCTGACGGACGCCAAAAAAGCCCGAGATTATGGAATTAAACCAATAAATAAAAGCAAGGATAATTGTGTGTTATTGGTGAGTAAATAACAGTGTGTTATTTTGAAAAGAATAACAAATTAGAAGGAAAAAAAGATTTAAAAAATACAGATTTCAGTATCCTGAGGCTCTGAGCCCCATTTATTTTCCTCACAGACGACAACAAAAGTCCGAAATTATACGATTTAAAATAAAAGCAATAACTGTGGCTTGATATTGAGTAAGAACATGTTTTTATGAACCACACAGCTTCCGGTCTTCCACGACCCGACCGGAGAAAAAGACGTGCTGCAGCCTGCAGGCACGAAACACGTTACCAGTAGAAATACATTGCTTTTAAAATCGTGCTGTGCAACACGAAAAAAAGGGGCAAATCGTGTTGGTAAACACGAATCAATAGATTAAAAATCGTGTTGGTGAACACGAAATGCCGTGAGACTGGGTTGCCTTAGCACACGAGAGCCACCAAGGCATTGTACGCACAAAACAGAGACTCAGAGACTTGTATTGGTGGCCTAAAATGGATGCACTGGTACAATCGGTTATCGCCGCCTGTGTGTCCGGCCAGATGAATGATAAGACAGCTAAAACTAACCCTGCACCTATGACACCAGTCCCTCTGCCTCATGGGCCATGGCAAAAGCTTGCACTCGACATCGTGGGCCCATTTGAGACTGGTCCGGTGGACAACTTCGTCACCCGTCACTGTGGCGGGGCTGGATGGGGAGATAAGCTACGCCTGCTTTCCAGAGGAACAGAAACTGTACATTGCTAATATAGTAAATCAGGAACTGGTAAAGACAGGAATGTGTTAAAGACTGAGGAAAGCAGGAACTCATTGTGGGTCAAAGACAGATATAACTGAGGAAAGCAGGAACTCATTGTGGAACAGGGAACACACACAGGAACGTGTTCAAGACACTGTGTTTGTCACCCAGACACTCTTAAGGTTAATCATAAGTCTAGCAAAGGACATGAACTGAAATACATCATCATGGAACTACTGCATTTGGTTTTAGCATATTAGGTAACATATAATATTTGCCACTACACTCATTAAAATTGCAACCTGGGTTGATAATTGAATTGCACGTCTCTAATGGAAGATGCATAGGATAATGTTTATTTATTTATTCAAGTTGTGTTTATTTTCAAAAAGTTATAGATAAATATATGCTTTTTTATTGTACTGTTAATACAAAGAAGTACATTTGATAGAGGATCCCTATTGTGCTTTCTGGGGTTTTCCCATTCCTGTTGTGTGTTATAGGTTGTTGTGTAAATCAGGGGTGTCAAACTCAATTTCATTGCGGGCTCCATTAGCATTATGGTTGCACTCAAAGGGGCGGTTACAACTTTAAGATTATATAAATATACATGTATAAATATATAATATTAGGGCTGTCAGTCGATTAAAATATTTAATTGCGATTAATCGCATGATGTCCATAGTTAATTGAAAATTAATTGCACATTTTTTATCTGTTCTAAATGGACCTTAGAGGAATCTTTTTCAAGTTTTTAATACTCTTATCAACATATGAGTGGACACATATGCAAATGTTTGCTTATTATCATTGGAACAATGACAAATATTCTCCTGAGTATTTTAAATACAACAACCTGGAACCTCTCTCTCCTACACTCTCTCGCAAATAATTGAAAGCAAATATTCAAGAATTACACCAATTGCATTGTATATCATATACAAGCTCTTGTGGGCCACATACAATGAGGGCCTTGAGTTTGACACCCCTGATGTAAGTGGTCTACAAAGGCTAAAATCCCTGTGTTCCCTCCAGATTGAGGTTTCCCCCCTCCGTCTGACATGCCTCAATTGGAGTCCATTGTTAACTTCTGTAACATAGTGACATCTATGTAACACTCATGCTTCTATGTGCCACGCTCCAACACATTGCACGGCTATGGGGCGGGACATCTCTAAGCGGTTGATCAATCACAACAGAGCCAGCCAGCTAACCAATCAGAACAGACTGGGCTCTGGTTTCAGACAGAGGGTGGAAAGAGGTGCTGCAGGTAATATGAGAAAAGGGAAGAGATGTTTGAATATTTGTTTTAGAACGGGTTACAAATGGACACAAAATGAAAATTGATACAATAATTCAATAACATTAACGCACAATGTGTAAAAGACATTCTATCAGTGACAGAATCAGCCTATATTTATTACTGGCACAGGCAGAATCTAAAACAGCTGAGCTATGTATCCATGTATTGTGTAGCTTTCACTGTGAGACATTGTTGCACAGACAAGACGACAAGCTGATCAGTCATTCCCTACCCCAGCAGCCCCTCCAGATCCTCTTCATCTGAGTTTACCCAGGGTATTCTGGGAAGTGTTGTCCCACTAGTATGTCTTGAGTCTATGCTGGAGTCTCTTCAATGTCAGTCTTGTCGGGAACATCTTCAAGGGACCGTGCCCAGGGGTGTATCCTTCTCTGTCAATACGGAGAAGCGACAGCTCATCACTCCTAAATCTGTGTCAGTGTAATCTGCAACCTTCTTTCAGACGGACAGAAGTGAGACTAAATGTTGGAGTTTGAGTGACTCAGCTGGTTTACGCTCACTGCACCTATGTTGATAATTCAGCCTTCAAATTATGTCATATCCTTATGTCATCTTTACCCATTAGCTGGTTATTAATGAAAGCAAACATGACAATTGATGATGATGATTTTACACTTTAACTATTTCTAGACTAGGGAGCGACCAATGTCAAACCTTTTACAAATCACATGCAGGCCATTTTGGTTCTGTATCAGCCTCATTGCTCTCTACTACTCTTGAAATAACGATATTTGTAATATGCTGTCTAATAAGTAACACACTGTCAATTACCAGTGTCAGTGTCCTTGGGCAAGACACTTCACCTGAACTTGCTCCTGTGGGTATTGTCCACAGTGACCATTGCATGTATAAAAAAAATATATTTGTGTGTATCTGTAAAGCGCTTTGAGCACTGGAAAAAGCGCTATAATAAATGCAAGGAATTATTATTATTATAGAACCCCCCTTCAGTTGTCATATAATGCCAGAATAAGACAATTATCAGTGCTAGCATCCAGGCTATCGTACTGTGACCATTATCAAGCAAACATGCATAAGATATAACTTTGTATTCATTTAAACTCATGTAGGCCTCATGATTAATTATACAGCCAAAAAAAAAAGTGGTGAAACAAATGAAGCTCAGCGCAAGTTCAGACAGGAAGACCCATCACTCCGTATTGCACGTCATGGCAATACTCGCTCCTTTCACTAGATGAGAGAGAGCGCCACTGCTTAGCCAACCTATCACTTCCCTCCATTCACAAGCCTAATTATCGCACCTGTTAATCCCTCTATATATGCTCTCCCCTTTTCTATCAGCTGTCTTTCAGGTGTCAACGCGCAACGGTAGTGCAAACAAACCTCCGCGTACGACAAAACTAACCTCAAAGATGTCCAATTCGGACGATTCCGAGGACGAACTCTTCCAGGAGGATCTCAATCCCAGCCCTGACGCTCCGCCCGAGGCAGCTTCCCCCTCCTCAAGCTACCGGCGCCCGAGCGGGTTCCCGCAGCAGCTCTCATTCAGCAGAGGCAGATCTCCTCACTTTTCAACTGCAGCAGAAGGGCATTTCCCCAGCCCCAGGTACTCTCTCCCAGCTTCGCGAGCTCTCAGACCAAGTAGCAGGCGCCGTCCCCCAGCTCACGCCAGCAGCTCCAGCCGGCCCCTCCGACAGATCGCGGCGCGGCCGAGGCCGCGGGGGTAACGGAGCGTCCACACTACAGCTCCAAAAATAGCTTGGAGCTGGGCGTGTCTGGAGCTTGGGGATTTTATTCAAGCATCACGACCAACAACCAATCACATGAATCTCCCGCCCCCGACATACAAAGCAAAAACCCGCGGGGATTTTATGCGAGCAATATATATATAAACTCCCCAAACAGGCGAAAACCTACCAGTTTCCCCCACTGTCTCTGCCACCTCCCTCCATGCCTGGTTCCTCCGGTTTGTGTCCCGGTAGGTGAAGAGGGTCTGGTCATACAAAACCGGGTGATTCGCTACGGCGATAGTTAGTTTCTCCTCCAACTTTTTTTGAAATATAGAAATGAACGGCGGGATATCTCTCCCAGCTTAGACGCGGTTTGATTGGCTACATCTTCAGCTGTCAGATTTTGGGAAACGGGATTTGATTAGCTGGCGCTGGCTACTCCGGCGTTTCAGGCGACAGAAGTTGAACATTGTTCAACTTCTGTCGCCTGAGACGCCTGAGACGCCTCGCTCTGCTACCCACAATTCAGTTCGGCGAAAAAGCGCGGCTACGTGACGTCACCGCATTGAAAGTGAATGGGCAGATTGGAGAAGATTGGAGCTTTCGACGCTGTCAACGCTGTAGTGTAGACGGGCCGTAAGAGGACAAGGAAGTCGCCCCCCCCAGTAGCTCATCCGTCGAAAAAGTCAACTTCCTCCCAGGCTCGCACCATCGCTGACCAGCCCGGATGCACCTTAAACCAGCCTGGGCTCATAGATACCAGCTTGGCCAACACCCTGCAATCCCTGGCCAAATCCATGCAACAAATCGACGCTCGCCTTCAGTCTGTGGAAAGGGCAGCAGCCAGAGCCTCCACTTCATCAACTCATAGGGCTGCGCTTCCGGCCATGGCGCCGCCGGGGTTAATGCCAGTCCAAGCCCCTACATTCCCTCACAGTGTAGCCTCCCCTCATTCCCTGGCTTCCGCCCTCCCAGTCACCCTTTCCACGCCTGCAACGATGCTCATCCGAGGTCCGTATGTCCCAGGCGCAGCCGGCCTAAGATCCCCGCCCTGCTCAGAAACCACATGGTGGGAGATTCTTCTGATCATTCACCCCTCCACTCCCTTAATATCACTCGCTTAGCAGCATCTCATCTACTCACCCAGATCCCGTGCTCTTAGAACTATCTTCCCTTAGGGCTCAAACACATTCTTATTTTTTATTTGTATTAATAAATAAATAGATACAAAATGCCTAGGCCTATATAAAAAAAATTAAAATTAAATAAAAACGTTGGTAATCACGCATATAACTGGTGGTGGTGTCATTAGCATATCAGCTCACATATCATTGTCATGTTTTATATCTGGATTCTATTGCATCATCAATCTAAGATCACAGGCACATTTACACTACAGGTCCTGTCGTGTTACATGGTTATTCAAGTTATGTTCCACGTGTTCTGACCGAAGGGTCTCCGGCTCGAGTGAGCCAGGATGTGACATCCACGCATTTTTATTTTCATGTTTGACCGGAAGGGTCTCAGGCTTGTGAGCCAGGATGTGACATCCACGCATTTTTATTTCACGTTTGGCCGGAAGGGCTTTTACTTTTCATGTTTGACCGGAAGGGTCTCAGGCTTGTGAGCCAGGATGTGACATCCACGCATTTTTATTTCACGTTTGGCCGGAAGGGCTTTTACTTTTAATGTTTGACCGGAAGGGTCTCAGGCTTGTGAGCCAGGATGTGACATCCACGCATTTTTATTTCACGTTTGGCCGGAAGGGCTTTTACTTTTCATGTTTGACCGGAAGGGTCTCAGGCTTGTGAGCCAGGATGTGACATCCACGCATTTTTATTTCACGTTTGGCCGGAAGGGCTTTTACTTTTAATGTTTGACCGGAAGGGTCTCAGGCTTGTGAGCCAGGATGTGACATCCACGCATTTTTATTTCACGTTTGGCCGGAAGGGCTTTAACTTTTCATGTTTGACCGGAAGGGTCTCAGGCTCTGTACATGACAACGCTCTGTTTATATGCCTTGACCTGTATCTGTCTGCTTTGTGAATTTGTATTTTAGTTTAGTTTTCATGTTTTTATATATGCTTATATTTTAGTTTAGTTATGTTTTTATATATGCTTTTATCATAATATAAGTATCTCTGTTGAATGTTGTTTTACTGATTGTATTTACCTGTTATTTGAAGTGAATTTTTGTTTTAGGATGACTTTTAACATCTGTCCAGGGACTACAGATGAAAAATAGCCTGTTGGCTAACTCTGGCGCATTTACAGAAATGTCAATTAATGTGCACTGTCCCTGTCAAATAAGTATAAAAAAAAAAAAAAAAGGCTTGTGAGCCAGGACGAATCCATCCATGCATTTTCCCACTCTTAGTCCTACGCTAGTCAATAACATGTTTTCTCTGTCCCCGTATAATTCTCTAATTATATCCATAAACCACCGCAGCTAGCTCATAAGGTAAGTAACCCAGTACATCTCAATTCTATATATTTCATTATTTTGGGGATTCATCGGATCGGTTCTCCCTTCCCGAATGATATTCCTGCACAACGGGAAACCCCGTATGTCCGGGATGCCCCGTACGTCCGGGATGCCCCGTACGTCCAGGAAGCCCTGTACGTCCAGGAAGGATGCCCGAGGCATCAGTACGTCTAAATCCCCACATGTATTAACCTCTCATTTCAACCATAGATTTCCACCGCATCTCACAAGGTAAGAATTCTTCACGTTCAGTACTTCATACTTCACTTCTTTTGGGGGTTCATCGGAAACGGTTCTTTCCCTTCCCGAATGATATCCTACAAAACCTGGGCCTAATCGCCAAACACCATTTTGTTCTTTCGTTATAAACTATCATTAGGTTTCATTTATATAATGTGACGGATAATAAACATGTATTACATACATCACGTCTCTCCTGATTGAAATGAAGCTCAGCGCAAGTTCAGACAGGAAGACCCATCACTCCGTATTGCACGTCATGGCAATACTCGCTCCTTTCACTAGATGAGAGAGAGCGCCACTCCTTAGCCAACCTATCACTTCCCTCCATTCACAAGCCTAATTATCGCACCTGTTAATCCCTCTATATATGCTCTCCCCTTTTCTATCAGCTGTCTTTCAGGTGTCAACGCGCAACCCTCCTCCACCCCTTCGCCTCCTGCTTTCAGGGCCAAGCTCAACCTCCTCCCTTCCAACCGGACCTAACCACTTATCACCATCACCAGTGTCTAGACCCGGGGGGGTTCATCGGAAACGGTTCTTTCCCTTCCCGAATGATATCCTACAAAACCTGGGCCTAATCGCCAAACACCATTTTGTTCTTTCGTTATAAACTATCATTAGGTTTCATGACGGATAATAAACATGTATTACATACATCACGTCTCTCCTGATTGAAATGTTGTTGAAGGTCATGACAGCCAGCATATTAATTTGCAGTTCCCTCTAGGGCTAGATTACCTACATGGACTTTTAAAGCACATTTCTCCTTCAACTTCTTATGTTTATATACATTTTATTCTATGATGGTGAGAATGTCACAAAACATAATAAAGCTGGGATAAATAAAGTGTTTTGATTCTGATTCTGATGACAGGCCATAATGTCTTCTGTGGAACAAGGTCTATGCAAACGCATGTGCCACTTTAAAAAAACCTAACTGTCTAGAGACAATGATATTATGTTATATATTATTTTTGATTTACTGTATTACCAAATAGCATTCATTTTCAGTAATTGATCAGAGCAGAGATTCATTACTGTAGTTGACTACATTTTAGTTGGTTGTTCCAATCTCAGTTTGGAAAGAACTCCTGCCCACATAAGCTCTTATTGACTGTTTCTCCAACAAGAGCAGGGCCATTGAAAAGAGCAACAACATAACTGTTTGAGTCCCTCAAAACATGTTAAGATGCAGCGACGAATAATGAAACAGTGGCTGGTTTCACATGCAAGATCTTGAAACATGACAGATGCCGAACATGGAAAAGCATCCGTTTGATTTGCCTGCGTGAATGTGTGCACTGCCCATCTTATGGTACACACAAAGTGCTTTTGAAGCCAACTGATGCTTCCTCAGAAATCTTCCTAGAACTAATCGGTTCAAATCACACTGATTGCTCTCAACAGAAAATGAATTTAATTTTCTGTCAAAGCGGCTGCCAGTTACTTAAGATCTGATCTCTTTCATTCTTTCCCTCTCATTTCTCCCCTCCCCCACTTTCCCACTCTCTTAAGCCTTGGTTAATTAAAATGGAAAGGATTTACCGTCAGTAATTCAACTTATAGTGGAAGTTAATTATAGAGCCCGATGAATCATATGAAGAACTCGGCGTGAAATAAAATCTAACCTTATAGATGGGCTTAAAACAGCTGGGAAAACTTTCAACAACACATAAAGCAGATAAAGATGTATAATATGTGTTTACCAAACCTAGCCTTTGCTCTTACAGCACGATGTCATAAGAGCAGATCATTTTCTCGCCTCTCTTCCAAAACTTTGTGCAGTTCCTGAAATGTCATTATTGAACAGCCACCAAACTAACCTTGAAGATTCATATTCTAGGAAGCAGATTTTTATCCATCAATGGAAAACAAAAAGCATAAACAATTAATTTATGTCGTGTAAAAATAGATTGTAATCATATCATAATAAAAGACACATTCCGATGGGAACTGATCTATATGATCAAGTCTTATGGGGTAGTGATGTTACCTCTGTAGCAAGCTTGACAAACATAATGTATTCATCAGTTTGTGTATTGTTCTATCCTTACGGGGCTCTATGGTCATCTTTGAAAACGTGTCTTCATATATTTATTTTTAACTTCCCAGTAAAATGAAGTATTTTATCTGTTTATAGCGACTGACAGGAAAGGCAGTAAAAACATGAATTTACATTTTGCAAGAGAATATTTGTCCATTCCAATTAGCATTAACACTTTAGACCATTTGGGAGTAAATGCTAGTAAAAGTACACTTATTTTCTCTGATTCATTTCAATCTTACTGAAGGTAGTAATGCATGCACTTAAACGGTTTGGACATTAACTTCAACATGTCAACCGATTGGCATCACCCTATTCCGTATTGCATCACATTGAGAAGAAACTCCAAATGGTTTAGCATGTACATTTGAAACCTGACAATGTTCGAGTTATGCTTTGGAAGAATCAATCAAACATTTACTGATGTATTATGGGGATTACAGAATTACAGAAGGACCTGTCATTTGGAAGTGGCCAGAAATATGAAACGAGAGAGTCTTTGCAAAGCTCTTCATCTGACCAAACTGAGCTCCACCACATGGCTCTTGGTCAGACACCAATATCCGTCACAATGGAATTTCTCAAATTATTAGCAAAGTAGGTCAATAATCAAACTAAAGTGGGAAATAGTGCGAACTCAAATTGTGGAGTTACAACGCAGAGAGCTATGTCTGGAACAACTGAAGTCTGCCTCTGTGGGTCAGAGGCAGAAAAGAGGGCAATAATATTTATATTGGCTGCAATGAATAGAGCCAAATACAGGTGAACTCATAACAGGAGAACTTTATTGGCTCAAGGACATCAAACTGGAGCTACTGTAAAGCCAAAAGCAAAGCCTTGAATCTTTTTTATAGCAAAAAGTGGTATGGAAGGAACTGCATTCGAAGGACGTCGTTACATTTGCGGATGCAGTGGAGCTCTATGCCATTGGAGTTGGGGCTGAACGATACATCGATTTTAATTATTATTATTATTCACCAATCAGAAGTGCTGTGCTCCACATGTACCAGCCATTGTTAACCAATCAGAAGTGGCCCATGATAGAAGGTGATTGACAGATTGATCCAATCACCTGCCAAGTATTTTTGAAAGTGCCTGCCCTTTCCAAATAGCTTCCAATGGAGCTTTAGATGGTTTGGTGAAACAAACCATCTAAGTCAGGTTAGTAATGCTCCATCACATGTGTTACATCTATTACAGGGTGAAACTTAAACTGAAGCTTGACTTTAAAGCAACCCAACAGAAGTTTCATGTAAGTTTAGTTATTTCACTCGTAGCTCGGGCTGCGGGGGTGCTAGAGACGGGAACACGTTGATACGACCTTCCTAGCCGGAGATATGGCCGCATTTTACAATAAACTTCCGTTGGGCCGCTTAAAAACAAATATCGCAAATCGCAATCACAATATCTGTCAGAAAAATCGCAATTAGATTATTTCC
The DNA here is from genome assembly GCF_902827115.2 of Pseudochaenichthys georgianus. Taxonomy (NCBI): domain Eukaryota; kingdom Metazoa; phylum Chordata; class Actinopteri; order Perciformes; family Channichthyidae; genus Pseudochaenichthys; species Pseudochaenichthys georgianus. The sequence goes on from NC_047515.1 coordinate 35,597,321, forward strand.
CCAAATCATGCAGCCCTAATTGGAGCCGTAGATATACGGCCACTTCTTCTGAGCCACCGCATACATGGCCTCACTGTGGAGCCACTTTACATCATTGATGGACTCCATCACGTTTATATCACACATTAGCTGTCTTATTGAATAGACTCACAAGATAGATCAGCAAGCTTGGAAATGGAAACTGTAGGAGCAGACACAGTTGTGGTGGCTTAAAGCCCAGCTCTGCTCCGCGCCGTCCGTTTAGATGAGCCTGGTCAGATTAATAAGAAAAGGAGTTCAAAACACCGGCATACAAGTTATAACAATAATCTGATTTTAATGGTAAAAAGACACAATACGAAAATACAGAGTGCCCTGTAACAGAGCACTCCGGGCTCCCCGCTCCACTGCCGTGCGATACAGGTATCGGGACCGGCCAGTCAGCAACAGGGGGCACCGTGCATGAATAAACAACAGTATATATGGACCTTTTTGGGGCGGAGAGTCACTTCTTATCTTCCACTGGATTCTACTCCTTTAATTTCCCAGGGAAGGTTTCACACAAATTATTCTTTCTCAAACAATCAAACATTGTACACAGATATATTGGTATCAAACATTGGCCTCAAAAAGAACCTTGAAAAGGACATGTGTGTGCGTTTGGTAAAGAGGAAGTGTATGTGTGTGTGTGTTGATATCTTGGTCAGGGAGTGTATGTGTGTCAGGGTATCTGGGAAAGTGTGTGTGTGTGTGTGTGTGTGTGTGTGTGTGTGTGTGTGTGTGTGTGTGTGTGTGTGTGTGTGTGTGTGTGTGTGTGTGTGTGTGTGTGTGTGTGTGTGTGTGTGTGTGTGTGTGTGTGTGTGTGTGTGTGTGTGTGTGTGTGAGTGTGTGTCAGGGTGTCTGGGAAAGTGTATGTAAGAAGGTTTATATATATAGGATTACTTAAAAACAGTCCCAAATAATACATGTTCACTTCAATACAGTTCAAGATAATACCTGTTTACTTTAATACAGTTTAGAACAATATCTGTTTGCTTTAATCCCTTTTTTGATCTCACCTTCAGAGATCAACTTATACACAGCATTTGGAACATAACCACTGTCAGTCTTTTCTACTGTCTGTTCCCCAACATTTATATAAATCCATCAGTCGCTGGGATTTAGGGCACTTTAAACCTTTAGGAACAGTCCACCATAACAACTTCTTATGACAGTGGAGGGAGACCAAAATATGTTAAAAAATTGTCCTTGTCGGCTGAGTCATGGTGCTCGTCCTCCTCCGACGGGTAAGCCAAAAAGGGCATTTGGTACGAAGGGGAAGGGGCAGCTTCTCCCTCAAAAAATGGGTTATTAAACAAAGTTCCTCAAAAAATGGGGTATTGGAGCAAAGTTCCTCAAAAAATGGGGTATTGGAGCAAAGTTCCTCAAAAAATGGGGTATTGAACAAACTTCCTCAAAAAATGGGGTATTGAACAAACTTCCTCAAAAAATGGGGTATTGAACAAACTCCACACCGGCTATATCCACCTGTTTCAGCGGAGAGTGGAGTCCCCCTGGGCCATCCTGGCTTGCCGTGGCTCCCCCCGATCCGCTGACGGCGGCTTCTGGGCTGCCTGCTAGAGAGATGTCTTTCGGATCCTCCTCCTCTGGCCCGCTGATGACACCTTCTGGGTCGATGCTGGAGAGATGTCCTCACAATCCTCCTTCTCTGGCCCGTTGATGGTGCATCCCGAGTCGACTGCTGGAGAGATGTCCTCACGATCCTCCTCCTTTGGTCCACTGATGGCTGCTTCCGAGTCGACCTCCTCTGCGAGGGCCACATCCGTCCTGATGTCGTCCCCGGTCCTAGCAGGTGGTTTCCCCGCGGCACACTGGCACCAGCTGTCCCCCTTTCCTCCTAGGCGGACGGCATGAGAGGTCCGCTGGGTCACTCGGTCGGGGCCGGAGAGCCTGGGGTTGAGCCACTTTGTCCTGATGACCTTCAGCCAGACGAACTCTGCTGTGTCGGCCTCCTGGGTCCCCCTTTTGGCGCCATTAACCTGTGTGGAGAAATCTGATACAAATCCCTCAAGCCTACGCTCAGGGCTCCTGGACCCTTAGCTTGTTGATCCCCCACTGCGTATGAATACAGAATTCCAACAAACTATCATCAAATGTCTTTCTATTATGAATTTAGATGAAATGTATATCCCCCTAATGACCTAAACAATAAAGTCTATGGCTTTTACTTCTTTACCAGACTAGTTACATGATGTTGTTTAAATTAAATTATGTGTCATTACATTACTATGTTTTAGCTTTAACTGTAATATGTTCTTTCTACATTTCAAACCTCAGTTACTTTAATACCTGTTGAAATATTACAAAATGGTTTCATCATCAAAGGTCAACTTCTTCAGTATTCCATTCTGGAGTTACATCTCTCACAGTAGCCCCTTGGCCACTGATTCTGCATCTGTGTTACCTGCTATAACTCAATCAATATTAGAAACATGTCAACATCCATCAAACGGTATCTTATCCCCAGATATGGAGCAGGTTCATTCTAAAACTGTCAATCAATGGTCAGATTGAACAATGTAGATTGTGAAGTTTACACGCCCCCTTTTTACACATGAACTCATGTGTAACAAAATCCTGTATGGGAAGAAAACCTTCAGGTCATAATGGATTATAAGAAAATACCAAACATTATTCACAAATGTACATCCATCATTTTCCACAGTAAACACTTCAGTGAAATGAAGTGTTTCTCTCCATCTTTCAGTCCTAAAAGAAACAGAATCTTCATGTTTTAGTTTGAGTTTCACATTCTGCAAACAGCCACCTCCTGTGGGAGTAAAATATCATCAAGTAGATTAGAAACGGGTCACAAGTGCGGTTTTCCAATTCTGTGGAATTGTAGGAAACCTCTCGTTGCCAACAGAGCCCCAGAAATAATGTGTTAGTCCAAAAACATGCTTGATTAGTCATTGTTTTAAATCATGCAGTTGCACTGATCACATGCAGACATACACTCACACTGTCAGGTTGTATAGTCAAGTTTGGTCAGGTTCACCCCAGAGTCAGTCATTGTCAGTGCCTTCTCAAGTTACACTGTCGGTCAGGGTCAAAGGTCATTTGGTCTCAGTCTTTTTGGCCATGTGTCGTGCTCTGCAGAGACTTTGACATGTCAGCATAGGCCGGTATCCTTTGTCTACAAAAATCTGTCATATATGGAGCGCCATCATTAATTAATTCATGATTACAACTATACTTTTCAAGATATCTCTAACTTTTCATTGGGACAGCTGTTTCCCACATTCCCTGAAAAGTGTTAGCCAAAAAATGTCACTTCCTTATTGTACACTACTGCCGTTCATTAACACCTAATCTAAATTAAAATGTCTAATAGATCTATTTCAGAAACGTGTGCATATAATTATTTTCTTGAGTCAAAACATTATCAGGATCTGTAAAGCTCTGCTATGTATTTCATAACGCATTATATTAATTTATCTTCAATTCTGGTGCACTTAAAGAACAATGTTACCCTCTTTAACAGTACGTGGAACCTTGGGTGTCCGAACATGCAACAATTACTCCCTACTTTATCAAGGATTTAAAAACAGAAGTCATTTCGTATGTCCATCCGAAAGCCCTCCTATGGTAATAACTATGCCACAATGGTGAAACCAGTACCTCAAATTGAAATACTATATTTAGTTTAGAACTAGCTTTCCCTTCAACATGACCTATATAAAGAAATATTTGTCTGATCTTATAGAGCTGTTACTAAAACTCTCCCTTTGAACTGGTCAACACTGTAACAAATTAAAACACTACCAAATTCACACTTGAATAAAAACTCTAAAAGAATCATTTGTAAACATGATGAAAAGATTGAAGAATATGTTTCTACTCTGTACTCCTAACTCCCAAACACCCACTACTTAAAGTCTAGTGCATACTTCCATCATGCCTTCCCCCTCCCTCATCAGTGTGTTTTAGGATGATTTTTCACTTCACTTTAATAGTTTTCCTCTTTACCGCTATTTTTGATTTACCAATTGATTAATTTATGGTTAATACATCTTCTTATCTTCACTTATTTATCAAGTCAATTCAAGTTCTTTACAATACATTAGTAGATACCTTGTGGAGTATTCACAATAACTAATCCCCTCAAGGATATGAAATCCGTTCATCTTTAAGCAGATACTATTTCCTTATTTATCTTTTGTTCATGATAACAATGGTATAACAACCACACATTTTACCCATAGCTAGTTTCTATAACAAGATTATTATGTGTGACATAATAATCAGATGTCTTGTTTGCTAACCAAGAATATTAAACTTTAATCTTTTCAGCATTCCAGACCATCATTTAAACAAGCAGCCTCCTATCTAAACACTAAGCATTAAGGTTACTACACCACCAACCGGGAAACTCTTGCACAATTATGCTGTAAAATCATTGCATCATTCCTCCAGAACAATTTGAGACAAGCATGTCTCAAGATCTTGTCATAATGAGCACAGTCAGTGATGCAGCTGTAGTCAGTGGCAGGGTCCCCAAAAAAGCTAGGACCGGCCCTGGTCAGTGGGCTCCAAGGAAACTCTCCCTGGCATTGGGATGAGGGAAGGAATCACTTGGCAGACACACGTTGTCGGCTGTACAGCAGAAATCCCCCAAAACCGCAGTACCTCTTCACACCACTGTTGCCTTGACAACGAGGCACAAGCAACATGTCAATATCTCCTCAGAGATGCGTTCTTTGCACACTTCTTCTGTTTGCAGTGAGCAACTCTTCACCAACACACTGATTCAGAGAACCCAAAAGGTGGTGCAGAACTATCCAATGCTGCTGCAATCACAGCCATTCTACTGAGAAAAACTCAATTTAAATCTCTCTCCCAACGGGTTACAAAATAAAACGGCTGAGGTCAGGAATGCTGAAATATGTGAATGTTAAAACAAACTAATGATAGTAGTCTGCCTATTCTTTATTATCAATCAATCAATCAATCAATCAATGTTTATTTATATAGCCCAATATCACAAATGTTACATTTGTCTCAGTGGTCTTCACAGTGTGTACAGAATATCAGTATGACAATACGACACCCTCTGTCCTTAGACCCTCACATCGTACAAGGAAAAACTTCCAAAGAAAACCCAGTTTAAAGGGAAAAATGGGAGAAACCTCAGGGAGAGCAACAGAGGAGGGATCCCTCTCCCAGGACGGACAGACGTGCAATAGATGCCGTGTGTAAATTGAAAAGATAATACATTTGCAACATAGGTAGTCCAAATGTTTGGAAATGCATGTGTGTATAATAGGAAGATGAATCCACGAGGATATCCATCGAGGACCTATGATCCAGGACCACAGCCACGACTCGCGATCCAGCGCTCGCGATCCAGGACACAGGACCGCAGGATCATCCATGACTCCGGATCCCAGCGTATATAGACACCAAAAAGAAAGACATTTGGGGAAGCTGGGTTAATCGGAACATGAGTGTACACGGGTATAGACAGAGAGAAGGAAGAAGTAAGATGTCCCCCGACAAACTAAGCCTATATCAGCAAAACTAGGGGCTGAATCTAATCAGCCCTAACTATAAGCTTTATCAAAAAGGAAGGTCTTAAGCGCACTCTTAAAAACGGATAGGGTGTCTGCCGCCCGAACACAAACTGGAAGCTGATTCCACAAATGTGGAGCTTGATAAGAAAAGGCTCTGGCTCCCATTGTACTTTTAAAGATTCTAGGAACAACCAACAACCCTGCATTCTTGGAACGCAATGCCCTAGTAGGACAGTAGGGTATAATGAGTTCTTTAAGGTAAGATGGCGCCTGCCCATTAAGGGCTTTGTAGGCGAGAAGAAGAATTTTAAATTCTATCCTGTGTTCTATAGGGAGCCAGTGTAAGGCAGCCAGAACAGGAGTAATGTGGTCCCTTTTCCTAACTCTGGTTAGTACACGAGCCGCAGCATTTTGAATCAGCTGAAGCGACTTGATTGACTTCTTAGTACTCCCTGATAATAAAGAGTTACAATAATCCAGCCTAGAAGTAACAAATGCATGGACTAGTTTCTCTGCATCGTTTTGAGGCAAGATATGCCTGATTTTTGCAATGTTACGTAGATGGAAGTAGGCGGTCCTTGAAATTGATTTTATGTGGGCGTTAAAGGATAAATCCTGATCAAATATAACACCAAGATTCCTTACAGTCTCACTGGAGGCCAAATTAATGCCATCCATAGTTAGTATGTCTTTAGATAAGTTGTTTCGTAGATTCTTCGGGCCAAGTACAATAACTTCAGTTTTGGTCGTGTTTAACATCAAAAAGTTTAAGGTCATCCACGTTTTTAAGTCCTTAAGGCAGTCTTGAATTTTATTTAGATGATTAATTTCATCAGGCTTGATTGATAAATATAGTTGAGTATCATCTGCATAACAATGAAAGTTTACAGAATGATTCCTTATAATATTGCCTAACGGAAGCATATATAATGTGAACAAAATAGGTCCGAGCACTGAGCCCTGTGGCACTCCATGGCTAACTTTGGTTTGCGTGGAAGATTCATCGTTAACACGTACAAACTGAGAGCGTTCAGATAGATAGGACCTAAACCAGCCTAAAGCAGTTCCCTGTATGCCAACTAAGTGCTCTAGTCTTTGCAATAGGATATCATGGTCGATAGTATCAAATGCAGCACTAAGATCGAGCAAAACAAGAATAGAGACAAGTCCCTTGTCTGAGGCTATTAGAATATCATTTGTGACTTTAACCAGAGCTGTCTCTGTGCTATGATGTGTTCTAAAGCCAGACTGAAAATCTTCAAATAAATCATTGTTTTTTAAGTAATCACACAACTGTTTTGCGACCGCTTTCTCAAGAATTTTTGAGAGGAACGGAAGATTAGAAATAGGTCTATAGTTGGCTAAAACCTCTGGATCGAGGTTGTGCTTTTTAAGAAGCGGTTTTATCACTGCTACTTTGAATGATTGTGGAACATAGCCTGATAATAAAGACATATTCATAATATTTAATAAAGAAGTGCTAATTAATTGAAAAACTTCCTTCAACAGCTTAGTTGGAATTGGGTCTAACATGCACGTTGACGGTTTAGAAGAGAGAATCATTGAATGTAATTGTTCAAGGTTAATGGCTGAAAAGCATTCTAGTTTACTATCTAGTGTAATATTAGAACTTACGATTCCGGGAGCTGTTGATAACACTATACTGGTCGAAGGCAAGAGGTCATTAATTTTGTTTCTAAGAGTAACAATTTTATCGTTAAAAAAGCACATAAAATCATTACTACTGAGTGCTAAGGGAATAGAAGGCTCAATGGAGCTGTGGCTCTCTGTCAGCCTGGCTACAGTGCTGAAAAGAAATCTTGCATTATTCTTATTCTCATCTATTAATGAAGAGTAGTAGGCTGCTCTCGCTTTACGCAGTGCTTTCTTATATTCATTGAGAGTAATATGCCAAATTAAACGAGATTCTTCAAGTTTAGTGGAACGCCATATCCTTTCAAGTTGTCTAGACTTTTGCTTTATTTTGCGGGTTTCGGCATTATGCCATGGAGCTAATCTATGTTGTTTTATTTTCTTCTTTTTCAAAGGAGCAACAGAGTCTAATTTTATTCGCAGCGCATCTATAGCACTATCAACAACATGATCAATTTGGGGTGGTGTACATTTTGTATAAGTTTCCTCCCCTACATGCAGACATGCTATCGAGTTAAGTATTGGTTGAATCTCTTCCTTAAATGTGGCTATAGCACTAACAGATAGGTTTCTGCTGCAAGAGCTTTTGACTAATGCTTTGTAGTCTAGTAACAGTACTTCAAAAGTTACTAAGAAATGGTCGGATAAAGCAGGATTATGCGGTTCGACTAATAGTTGCTCAATTTCAATACCATAAGTCAGAACAAGGTCGAGAGTGTGATTATAACAGTGGGTTGGTTTATTTACACTCTGACAGAAACCAACAGAATCTAATATAGAGTTAAATGCAACAGTAAGGCTATTTTTATCATCGTCAACATGAATATTAAAGTCACCTACGATAATTACTTTGTCTGTTTTAAGAACCAAAGTTGATAAAAACTCAGAGAATTCTGATAAGAATTCTGAATAAGGACCTGGTGCACGATACACTGTAACAAATAAGATTGGCTGCAAAGTTTTCCAGGTCGGATGCGTAAGACTAAAAACGAGGCTTTCAAAAGAGGTATAATTACATTTTGGTTTAGTATTGATAAGTAAACTTGAGTCAAAGATTGCTGCAACTCCACCTCCTCGGCCCGTGCCTCGAGCAATATGAGTGTTGACATGGCTGGGTGGAGTGGCCTCATTTATGCTGACATATTCTTCATGTCTCAACCAAGTTTCAGTGAGACAGCATATATCAATATTATAATCTGATATTAAATCATTTACCAATATTGCTTTAGATGCTAGAGATCTTATGTTTAAGAGACCACATTTAATCTTCCTGTTTTGTTGCACTGTAGTAGTTGTTACATTTACTTTTATTAGGTTATTATGTATGACACCTCTATTAGGTTTTACCTTAAATTGTCCTTGGGCAGACACACACACCGCTAATATTGGGTATTTTATTGGGTTCGGGATTCCTATGGGTGACTGCCTAGGAGAGAGCGCAGAGAAGCGTGTAAGACTGCGACTCTGCCTCCTGGTCTCAACTCCAGTTTGTCATGGATTACGTCCACAAAGCCCTGAAATGTTTGCCGAAATGAGATCTGCACCTTTCAAAGTAGGGTGAATGCCGTCTCTCTTAATCAGACCAGGTTTTCCCCAGAAGGCTGTCCAATTATTTACGAAGCCCACATTGTTTGCTGGGCACCACCAAGACAACCAGCGCTGAAATGATGACATGCGGCTATACATGTCATCATTGATCAGATTGGGGAGGGGACCAGAGAAGATTACGGTGTCCGACATTGTTTTAGCATAACTACACACCGACTCCACATTAAGTTTTGTGCATTCTGATTGGCGTAAACGAACATCATTACCACCGACGTGAATAACAATCCTACTGTATTTACGTTTATCTTTAGCCAGCAGTTTAAGATGCGCCTCAACGTCGCCCGCTCTGGCCCCCGGAATGCATGTGACTGTGGAGGCTTCGGTCTCTAAATTCACGTGTCTCATAATAGAGCTACCAATAACCAGAGTTGGCTTCTCAGCGGGTGTCTCGCTGAGTGGGGAATATCTGTTAGATACGTGAACGGGTTGGTGGGGACCTGCGGGTTTCGCGTTATGCCCCTTCATTACTTCAGTTCTAAGTTAATAGGCAAAACAAAGACACCCTCCTTAACCACTATATTAATCTTTTATCTACTTGGTTAATTCTATTCATTTTCAAATTGTTTATCTAAGTTGTGTTACAAGCATGGTGTGGTTGTAACAGAATACACAAATAACTGTAGGCCTATTCAATCCGCGCCGTATTTGAAAACTGTAATGAATTAAAATCAATATTTAAGGACGTAATATAAGTTAAATATATTGTTAAGCTAATTACTGTTTTATTGTGAAGGCATCTCTGGTGAACAGCGGCCTGTGGCTTTTATTTTGAAAGGCCGTTCCGGAAATATACTCTGTATGAACAGTGAGTTTGACTTCTAGAAACACGGAAAGTTACGATAACAATCGTTCTAATGCATTAAATAAAGTCATGAAAGAGACAAGGAGGGGAAAAGGCGTGTGGAAGCAAGCAATGAACTGAAAATGCCACCAATCCTCTGTTTTAACGTGATGGCGGACATTGAAAACTGAAGTGGGCATAAGCACCCACATTAATAGATTCCTTCTGACTGACAAGCGTTCAAAACCCCTCCTGCTTATCACTTAGGCTACTACTTTTTGTTTTATTCATAACCTAAAAATACAATTGTGATGAATAGCTTGCTCTTTTTCTGATTGAAACAAAGAGTACTCTTCTACAGAATCAGAAAGTACAAATACTGGCTCCGGCTGGAGCTCTCAGCCTTTTCAAGAGAAGGGGGGCTTCTTTCAACAACTAACAACAAACTATTGGTATACCAAAACATTTACCAACATAAAACAAGGTCTTTACGAATCAACAATGCCAACCAACAGACAGAACAATCAACAAACAGATCAATACAACTCCTAAATAACATTACAATATATATTTCTTACAGTGAGTTCGTTATCTAATGTTTAACAAATTCTCATCTTTCTATGTGTAATCTAGGTGGAATAATCCACTATTATATTCAATTTGAATCAAACTTTAAACTGCATGTACTACTCAGCAAACTACTTTCTACTTTCCCTCAACGTTACTGTATGCAATTAAGTTCCTCTGAAATATAATTAAGTACAATTATCAGTTAATGACGAATAGTGTAAAATTCACAATGCAATGTTTCTTATTTATTTAATGCAGGTCTCCCTTGAAAAGAGATCATTGATCTCAATGGGATTTTACCTGGATAAATAAAGGTTTTGAATGTAATTGAAATATCTACCACACATTGATCTATTACTTTTCAATGTTATTCACTCCAACTTCAGACCACTCGATTATTCACTCCTTGTTTTAAATTCAACGCTCTTTCTTCATGCATTCAAGAAGAGAGCAAACAGGAGAGAGAAAAAAGAAGGAGGGGGGGTGTGGGTACTCTCACAGACACCCCAGGAGGAGGAGGGCTTCCTTGAAACAAGAATGACTTCGTATCTATTTATCTGACTAGGTTAATATGTGTTCACTTGTATTTATTAATACACGGGACAAATCTTGTTGTTACTCTTAATGTCCTTATTCTTATTTATTTGAATGTCCTGTTAATTCAGACGTGCACACTGTCTGAATTCAAAGTTTTCAACGTGGAGCAACACATAATATTGAAGAACAAAGGGCAGCAGCTGACCACAAATGAGCTTCCTCTGTCTGATGAAGCTCCAAGCTTCTGCCAACCTTCTCCGGTCACTATGTTTCTGCTCAATTATTACACAGATTCGACGTAAAAAACCACACAGTTTATTACAGAATTTTCCCAGCGAGTCAGCCGTGCAGGACTAGACTACCTCACGGAGACCTCGCTGGTTCACTTTACTCTCTTTTAGTGAGCTAAGGTCCTGGACTGCAATACCAGACTCTTACACACACTATCTACAGTAGGCCTACTGTATTTTCACACACACACTTAGTGCACTATAGGTCCGGACTGCTCTACCCGACTCTTATAGCCACCTAGTGCTCCATAGGTCAGGACTGCTCTACCTGGCTCTTATAGACACACTTATCTACAGTATACTGTTCAACACACACACTTAGTGCACTATAGGTCCGGACTGCTCTACCCGACTCTTATAGCCACCTAGTGCTCCATAGGTCAGGACTGCTCTACCTGGCTCTTATAGACACACTTATCTACAGTATACTGTAATTTTCACACACACACTTAGTGCACTATAGGTCCGGACTGCTCTACCCGACTCTATAGCCACCCAGTGCTCCATAGGTCAGGACTGCTCTACCTGGCTCTTATAG